>NW_019744111.1:825050-988060 GCF_002891405.2 Cryptotermes secundus
GTATATGAAAACTGAAACTCCCCGCATCAAAATGCAATATACAGTGTATATGACTAACTATCCAGCTCACTCCCTGTACATGAGCCCTTATTGAGGAACTAAATGTTTCCTCAGCCAAACCTGAAATTCTCATAAATTTATAGAATTCGAAGGCTCACAACTGTATTTGCAAGAGCCCGCCGCTGGCCCCTATCTCAAGCCAGATGAATTCAATCCATAAACATCATCTATTTTAATGTTACCCTCTCAAAACCCTCCAGCTCTTCCTAGTCGGATTATATCTTTCAGGTTTTACTATATCCATTCTTCTCTCGAATTCGTGCTGCATTCACTACCCATCTGATCCTTCTCGAGTTGATCACTATATTTGGCGAAGAGTACAAATTATTAATTCCTCATTATGCAACTTTTTCCTCCAATCTCCTGCTACTTCATCTCTCTTCAGTCCAAATATTCCCCACAGCATCTTCTTTAACTCCCTCAGTCTACGTGCGTGTGAGAGACCAACTTTCATACCCATACACAACTACAGACAAAATTATAGTCATCGTATAGTCCATGTTCTGAAGTATGCATTCCTTTCGCAAGACGTGGATGTATGTCCAAAATTTTGATGCAATTTCAATATATAGGTACCATTACTGACAAGAGCTGTTACTGGTCTGCGGAGTTCTTGTTACAAACCGCTGATCTGCGTTGTGATCACTGGACGTGATGGAGAGGCACATATGGACAGTGCTATTGATAAGGGCAGAGGTGTCCTGATTGATGGCTCCTCGATGACAAGAGTCTCGATATGAAAAATTAATTTCCCAGCGTCTAACTTTCTTTACACCATACAGTCACATGAATGCAGGCTACTGTATCAGGGGCGCTAACTCTGTGCTTACTGATGCCTTGCTAAACGAAACAGTAATACAAGAGCGTTCTCTTTGTATTTTTCTCCCTTTACACAACTAGATCAAACACATAATCCTCAATCAAAGACTGATAAAGAATGGCATGATAACGTAAGACGTAAAGCCGTAAAGCCGTGTAGTTCCATAGAAATCCAGCGACGTTTCGGAGGGACGTATGGCCTCCATCTTCAGGGTAGAATAGTAAGTCAAGCAAAAAACCAGTGACAAGCAGGCGACAAGCAATACCTCTGTATGTTTCTATCGAACTACGTGGCACTTCAGACAATAAACTCTGTGAAAACCTCAAATCCAATGTAAGGCTTGACCACTTCATGTCAAAAATAGACAGTGAGAAAGCAGAAAAGAAGCGGTGAGAGATGTACGAGGGAAACCGTAGGCGGTGTCTACTGATACTTCTATTATAGGGAGACTGGAGGAAAGGTAAAGCGTTGGGAAGTGAAGAGGGTAAAGCGATAGGAAATGAAGAGGTTAAAAATATTTGGGAGTTTATGAGCAGCGATAAGAAGCTGAGCAGAATATCTACCGATGGGAATTTTTATATTAACTTCGGGAGGGCTAATATGAAGCAGGCAGTTCAAAGATGAATTTGGGTACAAATTCTGCATTTGTTCTGGAACCAAGGAAAATCACGGAAAATTCTAAATGGTCTTGGTCGGTCATCACCAACCCCTCGCCCTCACTCAGTCCGTGCCAAGAAAAATTTAATACAAACCATGTTAATACATTAAATTGTGGAAACGTTTAGTAACCATCTCGATAATAAGAGTTAGTTCGTGTGTACCGGTGTTCGCCGTAGCCATTACCATATTATTAATCAACCAAACCATGAGTACACATTTCCTTAGTCTGTCAAGTATATATAAATATGTGACATGAAGCCTGAAAGCCAGAATAAATCGTACGTTGCGTGGTAACGGCCGGCAAACAACGCGCGACAACATTTTTCCGTGAAAACGGACATGTAAGCAGCAATATAAGAAAGGTTTGAAGCGGTGTTCAGCTGACTAACTGCAGTCTCTCAGTAGCGAAATAAGTTAAGGTATAACCTACTACAAAACTACAAAAGGCATATCTTGTATATATATTATTTAACATAGTGTAGTGACAAAAGCTGCAAAGTACCCATGGTGACCTCTCTGAGAGAGCATGCTGGCGAGGGTCACAGCAATTTAACTGATCGATCTACTGCAGTGAACACGCGGGAACCGGGCACTGAAGTTGGTTACTGCCATGAATTAGTTATAAGACTAGGGTAACCAAGAAGAAGAGGAATCTCCATTGTTGGGATCCATTACCAGGGAACGACTGTCGAAGAACTAGGAGAAATCTGTATATGTGCTGCAGTGTAGTGATTTTTAAAATGTTTAGTTCTGTGAAACCCTTATACACCTGGAGTTACGAGTTAATTGTTCAATAATTCCAATTACCCATTAAAATTCCGTGTCTAGTCACTATATCTTGAAAATATGGAGTAACGCAGGCCTCTTTTCCCGAATATAAGCCGCACTTGTTTCCCCAAATAATTTAAAGACAGAGTACATACGTAGTTGGTTGCTTTGCCCAAAAAGTGGCGCTTTTGTTTCAACCAAACGACATATACGGTGTCATCACATTAACGTGTTTTAAGCAAAGCTGCGTGAAACTTGAAGAGTTCTGTGATATAACGCCATGCAGTCCGTTCAAAGTCAACCGACGTTTCAGAGGAATATATCGCCTCCATCTTCAGCGTAGAAGAAACAGAACGCTGAATCAAGGCGAAAGCAGTTGGCAAACACAGCCACTTGATTTCTTGCTGGGTTTCTTGTATACTGGTATAACTTTGTTCTTATGGCATACACTCGCCTAGAGCAAATGCGTGGGAACATACATACTAATGGGGCACATACAAATAACAACAACAACAACAACAACAACAACAACACGATGGGTTCGATTCTAAACCAAACAACATAGAAAATATGGACGCAGCAAAGAGAAGGTAGCGCAAGTGAAGATAAACAGTAATGTTCTCAGGCAAATGTATTTTAATGTGAACGACAAAAATGCAATAACATTATAATATTTTAACTTAAGAATTAATGCAGTGACGCAACTTCAACAAGTGAGCAGTCGCCTCAGGATGGTCAAATATGGCCAAAACATGTAGCACTTTAATTGTAATTTTAATATCATAATAAATTATGGAGAAACTGTAAACAAAGTTGCATTAAAGACGGACGTAAGTGAGTAAACTGGCCGCCTCATAGCTCAAGCGGTTAGTCGCTGGTTTCCCACCGCGGCGGCCCGGGTTCGATTCCGGATCTTGTCAAATGGGATTTGTGGTGGACAAAGTGGCGCTGGGGCGGCTTTTCTCCGAGTACTTCGGTTTCCCCTGCCAATCTTCATTCCTCCAAATTCTCCATCATCATAATCACACGGGCAGGTACAATAGGCCACCAATCAATGGCCGCCGTGCCGAGTGGACCCAGCTGGACTCCACCCCTCACGAAGCGAATTTAAAAATAAAGTGTGTATATTTATACCTCCCATTGGGTTCCCAACTGGGTGGTATACTATCTAGACTTACATCATGGAAGCGTTATGTTAGAACCTCCGCCAGGACACCGTAAAACTGAGAGGGTTCTTCTCAGTCACTCCGGAGAATGTCGGGAGAGCACCTCGGTTAGGGCACGGTCACTTCCTTCCAAATGCTTACAAATTAATCGTTTCATTCGATGCTATATAATCTATAGATACTGAGGGCGTTGCAAAACAGGCCAAATCATTCCCTCTTTCCGCCTTCATCATCTTCGTCTTTATCCCTCTCCTCCTCTTCGCTTCTTCCCATTCCATCCACTATACGGTTCCATTTCTCTCTACCCTATAAGAGGCCTCTGTCCCTCCCGCTCTCCTTACTTCTATTGGATCGCTAAGGGTTCTTAGCCTGGCTGTCCCTTCCCCTGTCTGTATCACATTTCTCCACTCTTGGTTACTTATACACTACAGACGGAGAAAGAGAATTCCTCTGAAACTTCGGTACATATCTCCCAGACTAGGCGGCGTCACATCCATAAAACACTAACCTGTTGCTGATATAATTTTGTAGGTCTATATGTAGGAGAGGTGAAATGGAGAGTTGCATGGAGGCAGGCCTAGGCCCAAATGAGGGCTGTAGCGCCAATGAAAAAAAAAATATGTAGGAGAGGTGAAACGGAGAGTTGCATGGAGACAGGCCTAGGTCCAAATGAGGGCTGTAGCGCCAACGAAAAAAAAATGTGTAGGAGAGAGGATGTTGAAATGAATTATTAAAAGAATTCCCCGAATTCAATCTACTCGTTAACTTTTTCGTCAAGTGTTCAACCAGTTTCCATTTGTCACTGTTGTTTCGCTGTTCACATTCTTCAAATGGTTTATTATGCGTTGGTATGAGGTTATACACGTATCGTTAATTATAAACCACGAAATAATGAACCGATGAAAACGAAACCAGATCAGTACATACTTCGGTAGATGTGGAGATAATTGCGTTACAGAAGATGCTGGAATTGGTATCCCCCCACCTGGAGACACAGGGCGACATGACACTCCATGTTCTGGAGTGTTGCGGCCGGAATTGCAGGAGGGATTACACCTGAAGGAAATTGTACGGACCGGACAGGTAGCTACCGGGTCAGTGCTGCAAAGTGCACAGTGCAGCTCAATTTCTTTTCCATTGGTAAATTATTAATTCGGAGACTCTTGTGTGTAGACTACTCTGTACATTGTGATTTTATTCTGCAATCTCCACACGATACATGAAACTTGCACTAAATCTATAATCACCATTATTAAATTGTGGAAACAGACGAATAACCAATTCTCTCTACACCACTAACCAAATATCAAGGCACTGACACCGAACAATACTGTGTATAACTATACAACCCCATTTGGTACATCCTGTATATAAGGTAACAGTAAAGCTGTTCCTCTGTTTAAGTAGATAGGCACTAGTCCATGAAGGCGTATGGGTGAGTGGATACATAGTGCCACATTTACTTGACCTCGGCACTACAAGGACGAGAATGGTTAGCTTCACGCCCCGGCCGCTTTACCTCCGGGGAAACAGCCTCCGGTACCCATTGGATAGGAGGTTGGGTGGACAACAGAGCCGGTCTGAACGACGTGAAGATAGAATTCTTGACCCTACCGGGACTCGAACCCCGACCCATCGGTCGTCCAGCCCGTAGCCAGGCATTATACCGACTACACCATCCCGGTTTATCCCTGTATATAAGTGTCTCGCATTTATTATGATAAATGAAGAGATTTCAAGAACGTTCCATGAATACTTTCCTTGTATTGAAAGGAATGCATTATATAGAGGACACACACATAACAGACATAAAAGACAGAGAGTAATCGCTGTATCTGCCTTAAAGAGTGCGAGGAAGAAACTGAGGAAGGAGTTCTCATAGCGTAGTGCAATGCACAGTTATCGAAGTTTTCTTTGCGTTTGCCTCGCTCGGTATCGGAAAGCGATGGGTACGAATTCCTTTCCCTTGTTATCGCTTGCGCCTCTGTACGGTCATTTTTCTCTAAATTGCTTTCCAGAAAAATCGGCTAAGTAAAGTACACGTAAATCGAGAGCTAATTTTCTACAAGAACTGACGGAGAATGGGACGGGGTTGCGTGTACGGTCGAAGTTAACCTCACTGATATAGGCCGATCCAAGCCTGTATTATATAATTTGCTTGTGTTTAGCCTACTTCCCTTATTTTTTAAAAACGAAAGCACGCTTATGCGATCTCCATGCTGTCTGTGTATCAACCCCCTATTAATTTCTGAGCGCCTGAACCAATCTTTATGAAGCTTGGCATGTATATTATGGCACCTGAGCCCATCTCAACGGCTAAATTCATAAATCTCTCAAATAAGTCTCTGTCTGTATGTGTATCGCCCTATCGTTGCTAGCAAAAGCTCGATGGAATATATCCCCGAATTGTTGTTAGGTAAGAACTCGGTAAAAACGTTCCCGCGGCAACGAATACACGAAACAGTATAAGCATTGTTTGACGTGTGTCTGTGCGTCTGTTTGTGTATCCCCATACAGTTGTTAGGTTACAAATTTGGTAAAGACGTTCCCGCGGCAATGAAGAATTGTTGAAGACGTCGTTTATTATGCGGTCCGTTAATACGTAAGGAATGTAGGCGATTGGCTCTTCCCAGAACTTTTTGTATCTAACGTCATGGAGCTGACTCTTTCTTGAGAAGCCTCCAATTATGCAGATCCTCAAGAGTTTCCAAGCATTTTACGAAAACCGAATCTCCATTATTGTGTTCACAAAAGCCCTTCACTTGTCCCTATCTTGAGCCAGATCAATCCAGTCAATACCACCCCGTCCTATCTCTTTAAGATCCGTGTAATATTATCCACCCATCTAAGTCTAGCTTTTCCACCAAAATCCTATGCGCATACATCTTTTTTCCGCATTCATGCTACATGCCTTGCCCATCATACCACCCTGGACTTCATCATTTTTATTATTTTTGGCGAAGATTACAAGTTACGAAGCTCCTCGTTATGCAGTTTTCTCCAACGTATTGTCGTTTCATCTATCTTCGATCCAAATACTCTCCTCAGCACCCTGTTCCCAAACACCCCCAGTCCATGTTCCTCCCTTAATGTCAGAGAAAGTTTCAGGCACATACAGAATCACAGGCAAAATCGTAGTTTTGTATATTCCAATAATTATGTTTTAGATAGCAGACGAGAAGACAAAAGTTCTGGGCTGAATGGCAGCAAGCAATACCCTAATTCAATTTTCTCTTAATTTCTTCCTGAAAGTTTTTATTATAAATACCAATTTTAAAATTTTGTTCAAATTCATATTTTATGTAGTGTAATCATTCACCAGGGGCACGCGGTAGCGTAGTTTGTTGAGGCATTATGCTACAAACCGGAAGGTCACGGGATCGAATCCCGATGAGGTGGATTTTTTCAATTTACCTAATCCTTCCAGCCGCACTATTGCCCTTGGGTCGACTCAGCCTCTAACAGAAATGAGTACCAGGAATATTCTTGGGGGTAAAGGACGGCCGGCTCGTAAAGCTGACAACCTTACCGCCATCTATGAACCGATTGTATAGAAAATATGGGAACCTCAGCGTCTCACAACCCTATGGGCCTCGACGGCCTGTTACAGGGATGGCTTCACATATCACCTGCCCAAATTCTTGTGACGCTATTGGCAACATCTCGCTGCACGGCTTACGAACCACTGCTCTAGAGCAATCTGCAGGATACATATTGGTCAATTCGACTTAATGGCCAGCTCTATCCCGAAACAATATGCAAGAAGAAGTAATATCAATTAAACATCGCCGTTATTTCGATAGATATGCTGCATTACATCAATCAATATTTGAAAGTCATGGAAGTTTATTCCATTGAACTCTTGGATAAAGGCCAGAAGTTTGAACCGGAGTACATAACGCCTCTGTTATTCACTATATGTAAACAGGTTTCACAGACCTTTGCGTGTTCCAGTATTAGTCTGAATTCAGTTATAAATCAATTCGTTGTGGGCTGCTAGTGAGCTATACAAGAGATTCTATTTACGGGTCGTAAACAAGAGAATGCGGATAGAAAACATATATTTGTTTTCAAGTCACTGTGTTATTGGTAGAGACCAACAGCTTTTTGTTTAATTTCTCAGTGCTTTGAGAAGACTTCACAGATGTTTGTTGCCATCTTTTGATGGGGTGATAGGGGCTTCATGCAAGCAGCGGCTCAATAAATAAAAACCTTTTGTGTTTGTAGCCCCACAAACACACGCGCACGCACACACACTCTACTGCCACTTACGGAAGTGAATATATTCTGTGCCGCAGGAGTGCCAACCTTCAAAACACTTAGGATTACGTTCATGATGTGTATTTGTACCAACCGTCTTACAGTGCACACAATTTCACCTTTCTCTTCACTACATGTTTCGGCACTAATGTGCCATCTTCAGGTGTGGTTTTGTTTACGTCAAACCATTGCACTGTATGCCATCATGTCTCCTTTATAAAATGATTAAAATGTAAATATGTCATGTATAATAATAAAATTTATATATTAAAACTTTTCAAGATTTATCATCTGTACGTCGCACTTCAAATTCGCGAGTTACGTCAATCCTCTCCTATGGGAGTTCTCTTCCTATATTCTTGTGTATATTGTGTCCTGTGTTGTGTCCTTCCCTTGTGACTACGTGAAGAGAAAGGTCAAATTGTGTGCACTGTAAAACGGTTGGTACAAATACACACCATGAACGTGAATCAGTGCAACAGGACGCTAAAATATAACATTACTTAGGATTACCCCTAGAATCAGCATTGTCCCTCCATATGTATATTCTCACTTGTATGAGTGACTCTTTGATGGAGTTTTCGATTGGATATTGGATTTTCTGACCATTCACGAATAGTAACTATAATAATTTTATGTAATTACACACTCAAAATATCACTGTAACTACAGCACACACAAAGACTTCTATTTCTTCAGTAGACGTTTCCTGGTAACAAATTTTAACAGTGGAGATACTTCAGCTTCTGTGATAACTGTACCGTCTACCTACACACAGAACACAAACACAGAATAAACAGACATCCATTCCTGGAGCGGAATTCGAAACCACGATCACAGAGTTTAAACGAGCGAAGACAGTTCATGCCTTAGACAGCGGAGACACTGTCACAGGCTCAACTATAGGCCGATAAAAGTTAAATTAAGGTAAATTTACCCTGTACTTAATCATGTAATTAAGAAATTTTCCATGAAGAAATATGGGGGGAGTGGAGGTGTAGCCCCACCATTATTGGCCTCAGCATTAGATGGAATGTATTAATTATATAACGACGAATAGTAGGATGATATATGAATTGTGAGTTGGAAAGAATTTGTCTGGAGGGACTGAGGAAGAAACCATGAAATAACCTGATTCAGAACAACCCGTGTCTCTGCTTACATTCGAATAGAGCACCCCCTCCAAAATAAAAATCTTGAGCGTTGCCGCTGTACAGGGGAAGCTAACAGCACGAAAGCTTATATAACAAATTATGAGACTTCCAGCTGAATTCTCAACGGGTCTTAAACTCGTAAGAAATATATACTTTATTAATTGCCACTATAAATATCTCTCTTTAAAAGATCATATGTATGAAGCACAATTATACAATTAAGAACTGGAGCAGTCGGAACCCCAAACGCCCGCCTATCGATATCCCCCCCCTTTGTTTTCCCCATTCCAAACTCGTGGATTTCACCCAAGTCCACTGGCGCCCATACAAATCCAAATTCAGGGCAATCCCACACCCTACCCTGAACCAGACAGCAACAGGAAGCGGCGGATGAAAGTGGAGACCAACGTAACGGCACTAAGAGGACACTTATAAGTGGCGCCAAACGTGTAGGCGAACGCGACGGCGGTTATACATTTCATTCTCCGTCACGTGATCACTCTAATTAACGCACGAAAATGAATTACGAAATATGTGTAAACGGTCGTTCTTTTGCTGAATCGTGTTGCATGTTGATCTTGCTGTAATCTCCATCATGTGAACATTTATCTCCGAGTAGATGCAACTAACCACTGTTCTTCGGAAAGCCAGCAGAGCGGGGGCTTATAGATCTGCGAGCACTAGCATTTTCCCCGGAGCCTATATATATTTGACTTTGACTTTGAAAATAACTTCCGGGATTATTTGCATTGAAACTTAATTCCCGGGAATCGTCTCGGGACGTTGCTATTGAACATTGAGCTGCGAAAACCTCCCAGATTGCGTTTCCATTGAAATTTGATCCCCAAAATTTGTTCTTAGCATATTTATATTGAATATATATCTATTGCATTCACCAAAGTTAAGTTTCCCATTATATCTTTTTTCCCCTGTGATGGTCCTAGGGGAGTTCTATTGAACACTGATCTCCTGTAATTTCCGTTGCCGGGTTTCTGTTAAACCCCAATCTCTAAAATTTCGCGGGGCAAATTTATATCGAAACTTGGGCTCTTGACAACCTCCAGAGGGAAGTTTCTCTTTTGAGACTTTTTTTCTCCGGTAATGGTCAGAACGGGTTTCTATTGAACACTAATATCTCACAAACCGCATTCCCGTGTTTCTTTTCAACACTGCTCTCCTATAATCATCCTCTGCATGGTTTCTATTGAAACTTTCTTATGCCTTAGAATGATTGTGGCCCTTTATATGGGCTCAAAGACATTACGTTGTGTCTAGCAATGATGGCAAACTTGTGTGCAGTCTGCAACTTCGTGAATTTAATTTACCCACTTGTAATTGATCGGCTGTTACACTCTAAGGTGACGTTAGTAAAACGAATCATTTTAAATTCAACGCGATATGAGATCGGAACAAGGAACTGTCACAAAATAAACAGATACATCTCAAGAATGAAGAGGTAAGAACTGTGGAACCTGTAAGTTGTACCACTAAAGGCGTAGGGTTGAATAGTAGCAATATGGGAACTCATTTGTTCATATCTATGAAAACACGCCTCTACATGGCTCCCTAGGAAATGAACCTTCCAATGTAACATCCAACAGCTAACACATCTCCGCCAGGGACAGAAAATTAACACTGGGGGTGCAGAATTCGACAATATATTCCTGAAAGCTAAAAGCGGAGCAAATACACCAAACTGCGACTGTAATTATAATTATTATTTGTGGCCACTGGTAGACATGACGGTCTGGTCACTCTGGAGACTCTCGAGGGGTGTCATGCACTAGGGTCTTCGCCCTGTATATGTTCAGATTTAAGACGTATTAATTAAAAATGTAACAGATCGTGGAGGCCCTTAGGCCTGTGAGACGTAGATGCTCCCACATTTTCTACACAATGGCTCGCTCATAGACGGCGGTGAGGTTGTTAGCCTTACGCCCCGACCGCCCTTTACACCCCAGGAAGATTTCTGGTACTCATTTGTGTTAGAGGCTGAGTCGACCCCAGGGCCATAGTGCGGCTGGAGGGATTAGGTCAATTGAAAAATCCAAATCATCGGGATTCGATCCCGCGATCTTCCAGCTTTTAGCATAGTGCCTCAACCAACTACGCTACCATGTTTAGAAAGTATTCATTATGAAAAGAAAATATGAACAGATTATTAATATCTTACGGGATGTAACACCGTGCTGTATGGTAGAAGTCCACCGATGTTTCAGAGTAAAGTTCTGCGTCCACTTTTAAGGTTAAATAGTCAGGTCAGCAAGAAAGAACCGCTGGACATCACTAATACAATGGTTATCAGCTTTCTAGTGCTTGCTGAAAATTTGGAAAAATTTAAAAATTCTAAATATTCTTCATAGTACAGTAACACGTATATAATGTCATGCATTACAAACAACGGTTATTAAAATTCCTTTGCGCAATTCAACACTTCGTGTTGACTAGACCATAGGCAGCTTCATTAAGCGATCTCATCTATCTATGGCTCTACAGTGCTTTGTTGGACATGGGCGCTTTTTTCAGTTCCTTAAGCCTATACACGGTAGATAGGACTCCTTGGTTGAGGGATCAGCCTTTCGCATGGCCGCTACCTACACGCAGAACAACACAAAGAGAATAAACGTACACACAGACATCGGTGCCTTGAGTAGGATTAGAACCTAAGATCCCAGCGTTCGAGCGAGCGAAGACAGTTCATGCTTTATACCGAGCGGCCACTGTGATCAGCACCCACTGGCCTTTAAAACGCATAAGTGTGAGGTTTTGCTTGTTAGGAGCCCTTTGTTGTGTGGCACGGTTAACCAGGTTGCACTTACACTCCAGGCATACGGAATTTACACTAATTTAGACAAGAAATCTTGAGTTACATGTAGGAATTTTCAAATGCGTTATTTGCAATACATAATGTTATATATTTGAGACTGTTTATTGAATGTCGTTCAATTCTTACATTTTTCTGAAATCATGAAAAATAACCATGAGTCCATTTTGCATTACGAAGCACGTACCCTTAAGGTCGAAATGTGTGAGGACAACAATGAATCCAAACACATTTCAAGTACTTGTGTTGTCAGTGCTCTGTGATAATAAACAACGACATTTAACACTGTTAAAACTGTTCATGCAGTCTATTTCTAACTAGCAGAATTCAGAATGCATTAATTAACAAAGAGCGTATGTGGAAATTCTGTGTATTGCATTACGTGTTACATCTTTCGAATTTTGTTAGGTTTGTTAACCTGTAATTTTCTATCTGTTATGAATTGTAGTACCTATTTTTCCCAGAAGCATTCTGCGCCATACTAATGAAATATAGCAAACGAATAAACGTATTTGTATGTGAAAAATGGAGATAAAATTACAGGAGAATACAAATTCGCGTGGAGGGCGTTTTGAAAATGCTTACGTGTTTTACAGTTCAGTTGTTCGATACTCTGTTATTTTTTTCCTATAAAATATTGTGGCATGTTGCTAGGCGGCGACCGCGAGATAGGCGACTGTACAGCGGCCGCAAACAACAGAGGAATGGTGTTTTCTGTACGGTCCGCTAAACAAAAAATGGATACAACAACAGAAGAAAGGTGTATTTTGCTCGGTCCGCAGGCAATTGAACTACGTGTGGTGTTTTCTACGTGGTCCGTGCAGAGATGTTATATGTGTATAACACACGCAGTCACAGGAGCAAGACACAACACAAAGCACAATACACACACGAAAGTAGGAAGAATACTCCGATAGAAGAAGATAGGTGTGACTCGCGTATTGAGATACGACATAAGGATGACAAATCCTGAACAGTTTTAATATTTTTAATATTTAAAATTTATCAATATATATGACGAATATATATTTTAGTTNGAGCAGTATAAGACGTGAAACCAGCAGGCATTTCAGGAGCAAAAATAGGGAAAATCTGAAAGACAAAATTAATGAGCTTGCAATGAACAGTAAGAACAAGAACATCAGAGACCTGTATAGACGAATAAATGACTGTAAGTGGGGTTACTATCCTAGCAGTAACTTAGTGAAGGATGTGAATGGCGATCTGCTTGCAGATCCCCGCAATATTTTGAACAGGTGGAGGAACTACTACTCTCAGTTATTGAATGTACATAGGGCCAGTGCTGTTAGGCAGACAGAAATCCATACAGCTGAGCCGTTAAAACCTGATCCTATCCGTTTTGAGGTTGAAAGTGCTATTGCAAAATTGAAACGGTATAAATCGCCAGGTAGTGATCAAATTCCGGCAGAACTTATTCAAGCAGGAGGTGAAATATTACGTTCTAAGATCCACAATCTAATTACTAATATTTGGCATAAGGAAAAATTGCTTGTTCAGTGGAAGGAGTCTATATTGTACCAGTTGACAAGAAGGATGACTGTAGTAATTATCGGGGATTATCACTGCTATCAACTTCATACAAAATTTTGTCCAATATTCTTCTTTCAAGGTTAACTCCATATTTAGATGAAATTATTGGGGATCATTAGTGTGGGTTTCGACGTGACAGATCAACTACAGACCAGATCTTTTGCTTTCGTCAGATAATAGAGAAAAAATGGGAGTACAATGAGACAGTACAAGTACAATGAGACAGTGCATCAGCTATTCCTACACTTCAAGAAAGCCTATGATTCAGTTAGGAGGGAAGTATTGTACAATATTCCGATAGAGTTTCGGATACCCATGAAACTAGTTACGTTGATTAAAATGTGTTTAAACGAAACGTATGGTAAAGTAGATGTAGGTAAACATTTGTCTGAAAAATTTCCTATCCAGAATGATCTAAAACAAGAAGATGCTTTATCGCCACTACTTTTCAACTTTGCTTTAGAATATGCCAATAGGAAGGTCCAGGAAAACCAGGTGGGACTGAAATTAAACGGGACACATCATCTGTTGGTCTACGCAGATGATGTGAATCTACTGGGTGATAATGTAGATACCATAAAGAAAAACACACAAACTTTAATTGACGCAAGTAAAGAAGTTGGTCTGGAAGCAACACAGAGAAAACTAAGTATATGTTGCTGTCTTGTCGCCAAAGTGCAGGGTAAAATCAGGACATAAAGATAGGTAACAGATGTTTTGAATATGTGGCACAGTTCAGATATTTTGGAACAACAACGATAACAGATTGAAACCTGATTGACGAGGAAATTAAGTGGAGATTGAACTCGGGTAATGCTTGCTACCTTTCAGTCCAGAACCTTTTGTCTTCTCGTCTGCTGTCCAAAAACATAAACATTATAATATACAAAACTATAATTTTGCCTGTGATTCTGTATGGGTGTGAAACTTGGTCTCTGATATTAAGGGAGGAACATAGACTGAGGGTGTCTGAGAACACGGTGTTGAGAATATTTGGACCGAAGAGTGATGAAGTGGCGGGAAGTTGGAGAAAACGGTATATCTTGTACTCTTCTCCAAGTATAATTAGAATGATCAAGTCAAGGAGGATGAGGTGGGCAGGGCATGTAGCACGAATGGGGGAGATGAGGAATGCGTATAGGATATTGGTGGGAAAGCCAGAAGGAAAGAGACCACTGGGAAGATCAAGGCGTAGGTGGGTGGACAATATTAAAATGGATCTTAAGAGAGATAGGTTGGGTTATGGATTGGATTCATCTGGCTCAGGATAGGACCAGTGGAGGGCTCTTGTGAACACGGTAATGAACCTTCGAGTTCAATAGAATGCTGGGAAATTCATGAGCAGCTGCAGAATTGGCGACTCCTCAAGAAGGGCTCAGCTCCATGAGTAAGTAAGTACGAGTGAATGAGAGGACTGATGCGGTTCAGTCCTTGTGAACTGCTGGTATGAGAAGCTGGTAGCTGAAGCGCGGGGACAGTTCAGGAAACCACAGGAAGGGGAACGTCCGCAGTTGGAAACCCCTACCGAGCAACGGCTAGGGAAGACTAAGAAGACTTTATGTGTGCTGTGGTTACAGTGATCTTAGGAGTGTGTAACTCAGTAAGACTGTCGTAGTTATTTGTAGTTACGTTCTGTTAGTGTTCAATAGATCCGAACATAAATCTAAACTCCGTCAGACAGGTGACAGTATATTGTGACGTGCGCCAGGAAGGCCGGACGCTAAGACGTCCATCACTGGTAAACGGCTAGCAATTCCTTTGAAGCAAAGCCTAAGAAATCGTCTAATCGGAAATGAAAGTCTAACAGTGGGGTATCCCTCGTTATTTTTAACGAATGTTTGAGACAGTAAACATGTATTCCCGCGGCAACAAGAGATTCGTCGCATAGCAGCGGGCGAAACCTAACCCTTCGACAAGGTGTTCCCTATTCTGCCCGAGTGCAGGATATGAAAGTCCAACTTCGACAAGAGACCAATAGAGTTCAAATTCGACGAGATCTAAGGAGAGTTGAGCTCCGAGCAGAAGACACTTCACCGAGATTAGCTGTGAGAGAGTGTGTAACATTGAAGTCGTTATAAGTGTGAATAATTGTTATTTGTGAGTGTAAAAAGTGTTTGTTCAATAAATATTCGTCAAAATCCCAGACCCACGTAAATTTTCTTGTCGCGTTGCCTAGGAAACGCGACAATATATTAGTAAGCTTCGGAAAGCAGTAACTTAATCCATTAAATTAACGCTAAAGCGTAAGAACATGTTACAACTATACTGCTTTGCATTTAACGGACCTGGCAGATTGTGAACAAAAAGTACACTGTATTTATGAAAAAATGTTAAACGAGAATGAAAAATAGCACTTTTATGACTGCACCACTTCTCAGCTTTAGCTACATACACCGTTCATAGCTGAGAACATTCGTAAGAAATCTGAATTCTAAAGAAAAATAACATAAATTTAAAGATCATTTAGGAAAATTTTCAAAATGAAATACACGTGTGTTCATATTTTGATATTCCTTGTTTCAGATTTTTTTTTGGCAGTAAATTAAATTCTTTATCCTCCTCACTTTGTAGCAAAGCTTCCATATGTGATTTATGAATATATTATCCTCTTAATGCTTAAAGTGGAGAAATTAAATCTGGATATGAAATACGCAGACACATCTGGTGAAGTATCTCATTCCACATCCAGAAATTAGAATACAAAGGACGGGTGGAATGGAGGGAGAAAATTCTACGTTTTTAATTTCCGTTTCGTCATAAAAGGGACATTAGATTCTATGTTTCTATATACTTTTACAACACTCTTTTTAATTCAGACCTTTGCGGTTATAACATATACAATGGTAAGACTAATATCCGAAACCAAAATAAATACAGTATACATTTGCAATAGATTAATGAATACGGGGCCAATAGCTATGCAAAATCACAATGAACATTCTTGGAAATATACGCAATCCATTTGATTTTGAACATTCGACATTCAATGGGATTATACTGGTTCCAGTTCTCCATAAATTCGTAGATGAAACTTTAAATAAAGTACTGGCAGGCATCATTTAGAATTAGACACACGTAAATTTTATTTAGCCGGTCAGGGTAGCCGAGCGGTCTAAGGCATGTACGGTCTTCGCTCGCTTGGAAACCGCGATCGTGGGTTCGAATCCCACTCAGGACATGGATGTTTAGTTTGTGTACATGTAGAGGCCTTGCGACGAGCTGATCACTCGACCAAGGAGTCCTACCGAATGTGTAAGATCTAGAAAAACCGAAGTAAACGGAGAAAGGTCATGGAGGTAGGCCTAGGCCCACTGGGGCTGTAGTGCCAAGGGGAAAAAAAAAGCTCCTATATACGTACATACTAGCCGATCATAGTGCCCGCGATGTTTAAGGCATGAACCGTCTTTACCCACTCGAACACTGGAATCGTGGCTTCGAATCCCAGTTGAGGCACTGATATCTGTGTGTAGGTAGCGGTCTTGCGAAGGGCTGATCCCCCCGTCTAAGCAGTCCTACCGGTTGTATATAAATAAAGAAACTGAAAATGCAGCTAAGGTTCACAAAGGCTGTAGAGCCACAAATAGATTAACGTATATTACAAATTCTTCCTACTTTTAAATTTACATTTTCCCCCACCAATTTTGATATAATTCTCGCTATAAAAGTTCGAGTATTTTAATGCTATTGAATTTCTAGATAAATAATTTATAATTTAGACACATTAGTAGTTTCCTTTTATGAATATTAGGAGTCACTTTATCGAGTAAGCTGCATGAAACAGTTAAGTTTCTAACTTACATTCCAAAGTTGCCATTTAGAATTTCCGCAGAGACATCACATATTCTGACAGGACTTTTTATGTGTGGCTTTCCTCAAACTTCCAGGGAATTCTGGGATAATATTTTGAAATAGGCCACGATCTTTTCCAGCTACATACTTTCAGATTAATCATTTCTTGATCTTCCTATGATTCGACGCTAATGTCTATCGGATTAAAAATGTCAGTGTGGAGGTAAAGTAAGGAGAAATGCATACAACTTAGTATACACTCACAGAATGAAGGAGGCGGGGAAGGGCGGTGTCCACTGACCTCTATTCCTACAGACAACTACTCATAGCGTCGTTAGGCAGATCGTAATACTGATGCTACACTATCAATGGCCGCGCCATAGCTCAAGCGGTTAGTCGCTGGCTTCCTACCGCGGAGGCCCGGGTTTTATCCCGGGTCTGGTTAAATGGGATTTGTGGTGGACAAAGTGGCGCTGGGACAGGTTTTCTCCGAGTACTTCGGTTTCCCCTGCCAATCTTCATTCCACCAATTGCTCCACAATCACTCTCACCTATCATCTGGGGCTGGTAGAATAGGCCAGAAGTGGTCGCAGTACAAGGGACTTAGTAACACCCCACTAGCAATAAAAAAAATTACACTATCAATACGAACGTTTAGTAGATGTCTACAGACACTGGCTATTCACGTGAGATATTTGTAATTTTCTCTAACATTTTTTAAGAACAGAACGGCATAGGAATGAAAACTAAATGCGTCACGTGACTAGGTGATTTGATTCGTTCATAATTCATACTACTTGAGTTTGCATATCTTTCCACCAGAAGCGCTACACTCGTAAGTTTAAATATGTCGTCTAGAACACAAAAATGTTAAGCGCATCGTCAGGTTTCACGAATTTATATCTGCGATTACAGTTCAAAGATTTCGTACACTGTTTGAAAGGGACCAATCAACAAAATCATGCCGATTTATAAGTGGTAGGAACTGTTTTATTAGATTGGCTCCATCTGTAAGGTAGGCCGCACACCGGCACGAGTCAAGACATGTAACAATCAAGACCCGATGTCCGCGACATGATGCAAAGAAATGAGCAGAGTTGAAACGAATGAGATTATGAAAACCGCCGCACACCGATCTGAGTCATGATGCTGACCAATCACGAATGAAGCAAGACTGAGTCTTTCGTCTCATGTCTTGACGCAGTTGGTGTGCGGCCGCCCTAAAGGGCAGCTCCCCGCGAAATAAACAGACGCCGAAATTCAGGTGCAAGGTAATGTAGGAACCCCTCATGCTAATTTTGGAAGAAATAAGCCCCAATAACAGGATATTTCAACATGAACTAATATTTCGGCGAGGGAATGACAGGCATCTTGGACCACAAGTTTCCAGAAAAATGGAGTGGTCGAGGCGGGCATGTCACTTGGCCGCGTAGTTCACCTAATCTCACTTTTCCTTTTTTATTTTATTTTTTTAGGGCACATGAAGGCTGCTGATTCGTTCCGCTATTTACTACCACTTCGCAAAGGACTTGCTGGGAGGGTAAACATTTCAGTGGCTGCAGATAATCTCGACTTGTTTAACGTGTCGACTGAAACTGAATGCCGATATTTCTGCAGGGTCATTCATGGTGCCCTCACTGCTCTAACATAAAGGCCGCCCAAACCTCATCATACCAACCACTCAAATGCGTTTAGCTTTCATTCGTGTGCGTTTTACTTTATCAGCAAATTTAATAATATTATCTAGAGTATTCAAATATAAGAGCACTTACTTCCAAATATGTTAATTAAAGGGTTGTAAATGCGTCAATGAATATTTAAAAAAAAGGTAAGTTATCCCTGTAACAGGCCTTGGAGGTCCATAGGGTTATGAGACATCGAGGTTCCCACATTTTCTCTAGATAATCGGCTCACAGATGGCGGTAAGGTTGTCAGCCCTACGAGCAGGCCGCCCTTTACCAGGTACTCATTTCTGTTAGAGCCTCAGTCGACCACAGGGCCATAGTACGGCTGGAAGTTTGGGTAAAATGAAAAAGTCCACCTCATCTTGACTCCAACCTACAAACTTCCGGTTTGTAACATAGTGCTACCGCGTGTCCCCTGAAAAAAGAAATGACGAAGCAAGGAAACAAAATTTGTCCGTTAAATAGACTTACCCACCCCTAACAAACCCAGTAATTCCAAATATAACACACCCACAATCAGACCAATTATAGTTGTCCTTTTCATAATATTCATTTCTGACACCAATTTCACGTATGTTTGAGATAACGTAGCCCCAGCATAGGCATCAGCAGGTATTGGAGTCACCTCGTACCCCCACTTGGGAAGCTAGAGCAAAGGGCACACATTGCGGCTGGCGATGACAGATCTGTGTTTGTCCCTGACAGTGATCCGGCCGTCAATATGCGTATATCCTTGCTTACAATAGCGATGTCTCAACTCCACTAGTACTCCCACAGGGTTATCCAAATTCAGTGCATCAAAACTGCTTGACTTCACTTATTACTCTTAGATTTGAGTGTTAGCACCAAATCAGACTTCACTGAAATCATAACGAGGCATTAGCCGAAATTGAGATATGAATAATTTTGGTAAGTGTCTGTTTTATTAAGTTCCAGGGACATCGAAGGCCCTTGTAGCTTTACCATGGCACTGCAGATTAAGGTTCAACAACTAATCGTATTCATCAACGTCTGCAAAACAGCCCTTTCCGAGGCACAGCCTTCCTTCCAAGATTTTGCCACATTTATCTATTCCTGTGTGGTGAATCAGACCACGCGGTTTTCACTTCTGTAGATTTCGCAACAGTTCTTTTTTAGAGAGCAAGGTGGTGAGCCTTGCGTCAAACCTCCAACATGGAGGACTAGTACCCTGTATTTATATCCCCGCGTGACATGGTGGCCCAGTTTTACTCCCAGGTACTGGGCTCCACTTTCGTCGCCTCCTATTATTTGCAGTGCAGATCACAGTGGCCGCGCGGTCTAAGGCATGAACCACCTTCGCCCGCCCGAGCGCTGGGATAGTGTGTTCCTATTCCACTCGAAGCATGGATCTCTCTTTTTGTTTTTCTGTATTTGTGTTGTTCTATGTGTGGGTAGCGGCCATGTGAAGGGCTGATTCCCTATCCAAGGAGTTCTACCGACTGTGTATAAATACAAGGGTTGGATTTAACAGTGGCAACTACGTGTATTTATTTACAACTGATACAAAATAGATGCATGTTTCGAAGTTTTACTGTCCTTCAGTGTAGTCACCAGCATTGTGCACAACCCAGACCCACTACATCTCAGGGAATCTGGTAGCACCGGTAATCGAAACCGGGACTTCGGGATCTGTAGCCAGGAACTCTAACCACTAGACCACAGAGGCTATAAATGGAAAGGAAAATTATTTTTATTTGCTGGTGGGAAACATTTCACAAAAATCTATTTATCAGAATATATCCTTCAGTACCGTGTGTTTGCACTGACAGTACAAATCACAGACATATGAGGGAGTGTCAGTAAATACGTTAGAAATCGAAGTAAAACAGCTGCAATGGACGCAATAGGTTTTCTATGTGTATCACGAGATAGCAGCACAGTCCAGCTTCATGACAATCTAGGAAGCAGACGTGCATGACCATGTTCAGAGGCTGTTTTCAGTAGTCAAAATGGTGACCGTGCTCATTAAGTTTATTACTGAAGAGCGGGGTTCTGCTGTGCCTTTTTGTGGGCAAAAGGACTCAATGCAAAGGTTATTCACAAAGAAATTTTTACTGTTTACGGAAGGAAGTGTTTGCCACGTAACGCGTTTCACAACTGGGTCGAGAAATTCTCTCAAGGAAGTTCGAAAGACGTAGATGATGAAACAGAGGCGCGGAAGTGGCTGAGACAACAGTACAAAAGACTTCTATGCTGCAGGTTTCGACGCACTTGCGAAGCGACGGGACAAGTGTATCACTGTTGGTGGAGGATATGTCGAGAAATAAATGTTCTTTTGCCATGTAATAGAATTTAATGCGGTAATAATATTGTGGCCGGTCACGGTAGCCGAGCGGTCTAAGGCATGTACTGTCTTCGCTCGCTTGGAAACCGGGATCATGGGTTCGAATCTCACTCAGGGCATGGATGTTTAGTTTGGGTGTGTGCGTTTTTCTGTGTTTGTGTACAGTAGAGGCCTGTAAGATGTGTAAGACCTAGAAAAACCGAAGTGAACGGAGAAGTTCGTGGAGGCAGGCCTAGGCCCACTGGGGCTGTAGTGCCAAGGAAAAAAATAATATTATGAATTCTGATGTGCGCGTTTAGGCAAGCAGGAACCAACTTCAACTGATTCTCTCAGTCAGCTGTTGGTGAAGTAAGTTGAAGCAATAAAAGTCATATAACTCGGCAAATCATTTTGCCAACACGGACTGACGGCCTTAGGAATGCATGTTATGAAAATCACGACGAAATATAAGGGTACAGACAATATCTTACAAGAGCATAAACACAGACAAGATACGTGTTTCATTTCAAAATGTGATCATTACAATTCGATGTAAATTCTGAAGGGTTCCGACAGTGGTGTATAACATTCAGAATTAATGCTTATTTTTTCACTTTGTTCATCATCCTGCATTCTAAAAACCAGACAGTATAAGGTTTCGGATATTGAATCTGTTTCCGTCCTCAGGTGGGTGGTGGGAGACAGCTACTCTGTTGGGTCCCTTAGAAAGAGCTAACCTCAATCACTAGAACTGGTTAAATCTTTCTAAGGGACCCGACAGAGTAGCTGTCTTCCCCCTCCCCTCCCCCCACCTGGGGCCCGAGACAGATCCAGTTTCCGAAACTTTCTGTTCTATACTTTCTACAATAATGGACGATGGACATAGGCCAAAACCCCAATAATTCTGAGAATTACAGTTCCAGTCTGTAATTGTATCCCTGAGAAGAATTGTATTTGCTTTCCTTACTTACTTACTTACTTACTTACTTACATCCGCGCCATAGCTCAAGCTGTTAGTCTCTGGCTTCCCACCGCGGCGGCCCGGGTTCGATCCCGGGTCTAGTGAAGTGGGATTTGTGGTGGACAAAGTGGAGCTGGGGCAGGTTTTCTCCGAGTACTTCAGTTTCGCCTGCCAATCTTCATTCACCAATTGCTCCACAATCACCCTCACCTATCAACTGGGGCTGATACAATAGGCCAGAAGTGGCCGCAGTACAAGGGACTTAGTCCCATCCCACTAAGCAATAAAAAAAATACTTACATATGGAGCTGAGAATTCTTGAAGAGCGGCCAATTCTACAGCTACTTAGGAATTTCACCAGCATTTTATGGTACCCGAAGGTTCATTACCGTGTTCACAAGACCCCTCCACTGATCCCTATCCTGAGCCAGACCAATCCAATCAATACCATTCCATCCCATCCTATCTCTCTAAGATCCATTTTAATATTGTCCACCCATTTACGCCTTGGTCTTCACAGTAGTCTCTTTACTTCTGGCTTTCCCACCAATATCCTATATGCATTCCTAGTCTCCCCAATTCGTGCTACATGCTCTGCCCACCTTATCCTCCTTGACTTGATCAATCTAATTATACTTGGAGAACATGGTTCCCACCGGCACCGTCTCTAGTGACGTTGCGTGGCGTGACGTATTACATTGTTGCATCACTGTATATTGTGCGGCAACATAGAAACGGACGTCTCTTCTGATTAAACTAATCCGGATATCAGCGGACATGCCACAAAATCCGAAACTATATGCTTGTATTACTGTTTTGTGCGAGTATGAAACTTGGTCTGTCGCATTAAGGGTACGATATAGAACGTGTCCAGCAGAGGGTGCTGTTGAGAATATTTGGACCTGAGAGGGTTGAAATAATAGGAAACTGGAGAAAGCTACATATCGAGGAACTTCACAGTTTGTACTCTCTGCCATATATTAGGATCATCAGATCAAATATCATGTTGTGAGCGGATTATATATCATATGTTGGACAGATACAAAATTCGCAGAGCATTTTACTGGGAACAGGCTGGTGAGAAGATCCAGAAATGAATGAAAAGCTAATATTACAATAACGTCTGGGAAGAACTAATCACCCACTTTCCTTTGATACGACAAGGAACGTATAGAGAACGAGAAAAAAATGGTGATAGACACTAAGGAGATTTAATACAACACGTTTATTTTAAAATAAGGAAACTAGGCTAATAATGGGAAATAATTTAGAAGGTTTACAGTGGATTCATCTGGCTCAGGATAGGGAGCAGCCATGGACCCTTGAGAACCGGGTATTGAACCTTCTAGTTCCATAAAATGCTGATATACTGAGTAGAGCAGAAACTACTTGATGCGAAACATACGTTACGTAAGCACAGCACATATTGGACACACGTTACGTTTGATGGCCGACCTGTTTCGGACGAGCGCCTACCTGCAAGCTCTGCCCAGAGGGGCGCGGTTGTGTTATAGAAGCGTGTGGTTTCGGTTTCAAAGTTCCCCCCCCCCCAAGGCGTGAAGGTTCATGCATGTTTTTAGTGTGTCATGTGCCCTGGGTATTTATCTCTGAATTTTGTCTACTCCTGCCAGGATGTTATCTGTAGTAAGTGGAAATGGATTAAGCGTTTATATAATTTCATTTGTAGCAAGTGCAACTCGCATAGAAAGTGCAACGAGACAGCTTTATGAAGCTCTCATTTGTCATGTCAAGGTCATCCTCCATGTATTGCCTTCGCCTTTTCAACGTTAGAGCATCCTCCTTTTCCTTCTATTATTTCTTTTCTTATTTTCTTCCTTCTACTATTTCTCACTTTCATTCTTCAACACTTGACGGATTAGACCCTCTGGCTGTTTACCATTCATGACGAGGGCAGTTACAGTTACACCAAGCAAACTGCATACAGAAAGCAATGCTTCAGAGAACGGTGAAAAGCAAATTGTTATATTTTCATTGGTAGGTAATAGGAAGGAGCAAAAACATTGCGGATTTAAAAAAAAAGGCTCGTTGCTGACAACAAAACAAAACTCAGAACTGACGACAAAATTCACAGATGTATCAATAGCATGTGTTATCTGTGAAATTTCTAATAATGGGAAGTGTTTATTTCAAAGGTTCCCTCATTCAGAATAACGTGCTACTGTCTAATAATGTTATGTAATGTACGTACATTGTTAAAGAAATGTAGTGTATAATGGGAACGTGAAACTGCCAACTGTTTCTAACTCGGTTTTCTGTCAACAGTAATCTGTATTTACAAAGAACACCTCTGTGATCAGCTTATAAACTGCAACAGAAGCAGTAGTGAAGACTTTTTGTCAGGATCTCACTGCGTGTTTAAATGATTACAGAGAAATACGCACAGGAGGATTTAATGATTAATTAAAGAAGACAAATGAACATACAGATATCATATGACTTGTAGGAGAGAATTTCTGAAAGATGTATATTCTAATCCACATAGTGGGCGAACAGCCCATTAAACAACCATATTTCAGTTACTGAAGTTGTGTTAGAAACCGGGATAATTAGATTTCATTCAGTTTATCACAGCGGTGATCATGAAGTTTATTATTCTTGGATGTGACGCCGTGTAGTAAGACAAGCAACCAGAAAGAATCAAGCACCAAGCAATTCTTCATGCTGACCGATTGTTTCAATAAAAGTAATTACGCAGGTCTCTTACACGTGATTTGGATCACAATAATTTAGTGTATTCGCCATGCGGTTACAGACACAAACATGTATCAATTTGAAAACAGCAAGGAAACTGAAAAATGCCGTCTTCTGGGATGTGGAGTCGTGTAGGTCTTGCGTGAACAGAGGTTTGTGAGGAGTGTATCGTCTCCAACTTCAGGACAGAAGAAGATGCAGTTGATACGTTCCCTTAAAACTTCGGTTCACGCAAGACCTACAGGCGCATGTCCTAGAACACTGCATTCTCCGTAGTCACCGCCGTGAAAACAGCGAGACTTCATAGCACCGATTGTTAATGGGTTAATGATGAATCTTAAAGGGTGTGGAAGGAAGTGATTGGGAACTAAATCGAAGTACTATCCCAGAACTTTCCTGGAGGTACTGAGGAAAGCCGTGAGTAGCGGGTGTCTCATCCGAGATTCGGACACGAGTCTAGAGCGTCACCGTTGAGCTAGCCTGGTCGGTATCGCTGTGTATCGTGAAGCGCAAATATTCACAGAAGGGCCGATATTTGTTGCGTTACAGTACACAGACAATTCCGGTATCCGGGGGGGACGGGACGGGTGTGCTGCAGCACTAATGAGTACAGATATAAACACCGTTTCGGCTCGAACAATGACCACATCCGCATGGCCCTCTCATTATTCATCATTATAATTAACATTCTCATTTCGCCGTCTCAATGCATTCTTCATAAAATATGTTTATGTAGTACCTTCATTCGGGAGATGTTTTGTTCGAACATTTTCCGGAGTACCGGATATTATGACATATTTTGTGGTTATATTTAGTCACCATCCAAATACCACCATAATACCGTCAAATAGGCCACGATTGCCTACTTTTAAATCCGTGTACATTAACCATTCAAAGCCATCCCCTGTATTTCATTAGAAGTCATATAATTTGCTTTTATTAAGTCATTACACCAAAATTCCAATATATTTTTTATTACTAGTGGGGTGGGACTAAGTCCCTTGTACTGTGGTCACTTCTGTCCTATTGTACCTACCCCGGATGATTATGATGATGGAGAATTTGGTGGAATGAAGATTGGCAGGGTAAACCGAAGTACTCGGAGAAAACGTGCTCTAGCGTCACTTTGTCCACCACAAATCCCACTTGACCAGACCCGGGATCGAACCCTGGCCGCCGCTGTGGGAAGTCAGCGACTAACCGCTTGAGCTATGGCGCAGCCCAAATTCCAATATATGTATATATATTTTATCTAAACGTCTCAAAGATGTGATTACATAGGGACACGCGGTAGCGTAGTTTGTCGAGGCACTATGCTACAAGCCGGAAGGTCGAGGGATCGATTCCCGATGCAGTCATTGGATTTTTCAATTGAACTAATCCTTCCAGCCGCAATATGGTCCTGATGTCGCCTCAGACTCTAACAGAAACGAGTACCAGGAATCTTCCCGGAAGTAAAGGGCGGCCGGCGCATAAGGCTGACAAACTTACCGCCATCTGTGAGCCGACTGTCTGGAAGATATGGGAGCCTCGACGTCTCATAACCCTATGGGCCTTCACGACCTGTTACAGGGACGTCATACATTAGCTATTACATGAGTCTGCTCCTTTCATGTGGCCATCAACAGGTATCTACAGCTGTACTCACATTCTCCATTTTCTCCTGTCTGCTGTTCCCCTATACTGGTTAATATTCAGAGAATAAAAGTGTTTATTTTCAGTTTTTATGTTTATGTAATGCCTCTTTTGTATAAGGTTAATTAAGTGTTATATTATTGAAATTAAAGTTAAAATATTAATGTATTAAACATTTGAAGTTTTTATTATTATATGTCTCCTATATCTCGGTTAGGCGAAATCATATATATATATATATATATATATATATGTTTTAATAAATAGTGCTGCTGTTCTAGTTGTACAATTCCCAAGTCTGTGAGTATGCGATATTGTGTTTCCACTATTCCCTGTATTCCTGCCTCCTCATCTGAAATATTAATTTATGTTATTATTAGTTGTACGAGTATATTGTAGGTTGTGCATAGGAATACTGATATTATGAGCTTTGTTCTTACCTTGTTACAATGAGTATGTTGTCTGTGTGGATGGTCGTGAGGTGCTATAATTTGTGTTTTTAATGTAGTGGTGTTTTTTGGTGTGGTATGTAGTGTAGTTTTGTGTCACTGATTGGTGTAGTGGTTATATATGACTTCGAATACATGATTTTTAACGTGGAATAGCATTTCATTCGTTTGTTTGTTGTGATGGTCTATACAATAAACGTAATATTTCTCTAGGATCTTCATGTATCTCCATTTGAATTTTTTCCATTGTTTGTATGTTTCTGAATACATGCCATGTGTTTAATATGTAATGTGCGCAGGTGGACGTAACTTTGGTACCTTGTAGATTCTAAAGGGTTCTGACGATTGTGTATAATATTTAGAATTACTTGGTTTTTAGACTTTGTCCATCGTCCGGCATTACAGAAACTAGACAACACAACGTTTCGGAAACTAGATCTGTTTCAGTCCTCAGGTGAGAAGGGGAAAGCCTCTACTCAGTTGCGTCCTTTAGAAAGAGCTGAAATCAATTGAGGTTATCTCCCAGTTGATTTTCATCATCAACATAGACCAGAAACTTACGCATCCTTTCTAAGTTCAATCCTACCTGGTTTTCTTTCACATTCCTAATGGCGTATTCCAAAAGAGTTGAAAAGCAATGACGATAAAGCATCTCCATCCATCTAACGTGTAAAATTAGCCGCATTCTTGATAATAAAAACCTACTATACTATGATGACTGAGGGAGAGAAGGAGCGGGGAAGCAGTAGTGTGGTGGGGGTAATGCTCACCAATATCAGATGCCCTGGTCTGGCAGGAGCCAGACAGCAAAGTGACCTGATTCGCCTCTCTAAGCATCGGTCAACCAAGTGGATTCACTTTCATGAGGCCACAAGTTATTTCTGCATGCGTCTAGTCAAAGTAGCGCGAGTTCCTCTACATATTCTTAAGCGATAAACACCGTGAAGATCTCCTATGTGAAAATTTAGTATATTGAAAATAGAATCTATTCATATTGTGGCATGTAGAACCGTTGCTCGGCAACTACCGCGAGATAAGCAAATATACAACAACCGGTATTAAATAACAGATTCGTAAACAAACGTGTTTACATGGAAACAATTGGACAAAGGAATAGAGGAAGGTGTTTTCTGTGCGGTCCGTGACTAGATGTTATAAGCAGGACAATTGGAGCAATGAGTTAGTTGTAAGATAGACGCCAGCCGGTAAGAACATGAGGAAGGAAACAGAGGACACTGTTAAGATCAGTCGCCAGGCAATGACTGGTGAAGACACAGCACGCTGAGAAGACGTGCTGTAGTGAATTACAGGCTGTGTGAATTAGCGACAGCGCTATAATTACTTGTAGTTACGATCGGTAAATGTTCAATAAACCAAACCCCGTCTATAAACTCATGCACGTGACAATATTTTAATGATTATGTAACAAGCTACGTCGCTCTCGGATAATTACGGACCCTCAAAGATGTTTTAGACAGAATATACCCCGTGAGAAAAACGGAAATAGGAGTAAAACGGAGCAGAAGGACGTGAGGGTAGTTAGTTGTTAGATCTACTTAGTTGGATGTGCTGAATTAATCTGCATACAATTTAATGATACTTAGTGGGAAAGTTTTGCATAAAATTTAAATATTTACTACGCGATCAATTTCATCTGTGTCCATTTTATTTGCAGGATCAAGGATCTACGAATAATATATGAACGGTGCTGGAAACAAGAAATAGACGCTGCAGCACATGTAGACACAGAGCAGGTATCCCTGTGATTTAAAACTTTTAATTTTGAATTTTAAATTTAAAAAAATTTTAAATTTTAAACTGGAATTCTAAAATCAAATTGACGCGCATATGTTGGCAGGATTTTAAACAAAACTGACAGGCTGGTGTTTTAGATTTTGGATTGTGTGCAGTGTGACAGCTACGTAGTGAAAAATACACCTGATGATGGCCACTTACGGCCGAAACATGTAGTGTAGAGGAAGGAAAGACAAAGAACTGCAACGAAATAAATTGTTGCATTCACAATGGCATTTGTATTATTACATATAGAAATCTACAAGGATATGTACGATTTGTAGCAGTTTTTTCACGCCGCTCAAGTCACTGAATACCTTTTCTGGTATTATGATTTCCAGTCCCCACCTGCGGGCCATATATTGTACATGAAATATACAGGGATTTTAAGAGTTTCTTTTTATTATTTCCTTTATTGTAGGATATTGTCACGTGTATTAGTGACTATAAACGCGGGTTTGGATCAGTGAGTGGATTTACTGGAGCGAATTATTTGTTAGGATTTGTTGTGTCGACGGTAAAAACCAATATATTGTGACGTATTTGAGCTATGCAGGACATCCCCCCTCTAGCTGTGACGTAACAGTGGATACCGCTGTTGACACAGGCAACAGGGAACGGTATAAAAAGCCGGCTGAGCAGTATGTGAGACAGTGTGTGATCAGGAGTGACACAGTGCGGATCGTGAAATCGCCGAGAGCAGTGGGTGTAATTGTGATACTGCCGATGACAGTAACTGTGTAATTGTGAATTGTATAAGTATACGAGCGAATGTGGGATAAATTCGCTACATTCAATACGGCGTAAAGTTATTTGTCGCGTTACAAACACCCAACACGTGACAACAGATACATATATATGTGTGCGTGCGTGCGTGTGCGTGTGTGTGCAGACAGTGATAACACGACCGGATGTACCCCATGAGGATAGCTATAGGCCTTCACTTAACTTTGCTGAATTCGTTTTTGGCCGCCAGCCTGCGAGGACGTAAGGACTGGAGGAGGAGGAGGACGTCAGCTGGTGAAGACACAGAATCATGACAAGAATTAAGACCACATGGACGGTCGGTCTTAGCGTCCGTTTTGCCTGCGCAGTTCTAAGACGTCAGGTAAGACGGAACGCTGAAGAGGGCACAGACATTCCGTCTTCTTCTGTCTTGCGCTGAGTTTTGGCGGATGCTGCACGGAGAAACATGTTGGAGGAACTTTTAATTTACACCGCTTTGGGGTTAGCTTTGAGATGAAAAACTAAAAGGAAGAGGACTAGGTCAAAATGGACAGAGGCTTGGTTACTTAAACGAAATAACCACTCGCATATAAATTTACTGAAAGATTTAACTCTAAAACCGGGTGATTGGTACAATTATTTGAGGATGGACAATGAGACTTATTTATACCTTCTTCAATTGGTAGCGCCATCACAAAGAGTGACAGTGCAATGAGATTCACGGCGCTACCAGATTTTCTGAGAAGTAATGGGTCTGGAACGGGGTACAGTCAGCCTCGTGAGGATAATTGAGGAGTTACTTTAAGGAAATAGCTGCTCCGGTCTAGAAAACTGAGATTAACAGCCGTGGGGATTCGTTGGGTTGACCACACGACACCCTCTATCCGCTAAAGTTGGAACTAACTTCGCCGTCAAGCGGCGGTCACTCGGTCGGTATAGTTCGCTTGCGGATTACAGGCCACGGAGTTTTTTGTTTCTGTTTTTATGTAATGAACTGCAGAGAGTATGAATTAGCAATAGCGCTAAAGCTACCTTTAGTTGCGTCCTGTAAGTGTTCAGTAAATCCAATTATCAATCCAAACCCCGTCTATAGTCACTCATACACGTGACACTATTACAAGAAATTGAAAGGAAATGGAGATGAATGAGACAGTCGGTCACGAGAAAAGAAACTGGATCTGAAAAGGCTAAGTGTAGGTCCATAAGCCTATAGCGAAATATTGTATTATCTTGGGAATACATTTATTATATTCGAATAATTAATGATGCATTAGCTTAGTTGTTTTGGATGCCTAGGTGAAAGTATATAACTAAAATATGCTTTGTACTCTTTCCAAATGTGTATTTTAGCTTCAAAATAAATTTATTTCAGTAACTGGATGTTTAATTACATTTCAATTCTGTAAAATTTCGACGTGAACAACGAAATGAAAGTGTAACGCGCTGCTATCGATTCTGAAAGCGACTATAAATAACGTCTTGTTACACCTGTGAAGCACAATTCAGTTTAAACGCGTCACCATGTCTTAAGCATTCAGTTTGATAATAAATTGCACGCTTCCTTGGTACGATCCAACCTGAAGACCTGTATACAGCTGAGAAAAGAAAATAAACTGACACTATCACAATACACAGCGACTCTTAAATTAAATTTCTGTCGATCGTTGTGAAATTCTCATATAAACATGATTAGTAGAAATCGTTTGGAGGTGGGATATTTTATAAATACAGCAACAATGAAAGAATATGACAGCCTTGCATATCTAGACAAACAAAAACAGGAACCAGTTCCTTTTCTTTTCGATTCGCACTCAAACTGTGGGTCACGAGCTCCTCAGTAAGAAATCGTCGTGTTCTAATGAATCACTTGAAATATATTTGCACGTAAGCACAGAATTTCTAAATAACTCAGTGGAATTTAATATAGGTTATTCGGAAAAAGTTGATGCAATCAATTAAATATTTCGCTAATAATCCGTTGCTGTACAATAGCATTTTATATCTTACAGCGAATGTACAGAGGTTGTAAATGCATTTAACTGTGTGATATTACAGTAGAGGCTGATAGGGACTTGAAAAAGTGTGCAGGACTGCAATTTTGAATGACCGGCAAAAGATGGGCGGTAGTAAATTTATGCATTATTTTATAAGAGCTCATCATCACAAATCCTCAGAATTCCTGACTTATATGAAGAAAGTTTAAAATATTCATTTTTAGCTTTTGCTCCATTACATGAACATTTTATCATCTTTGTGCACGATATCATTGACGACAATTTTAAATGCATATCTCAAAACCTGCAATTGGCACTCAAAAACATACCTGAGAAGTTATTCCGCAATCAAGTAGGAGATTCACATAGTTTACAAAAGCATTCCTTATTGTTTCGCATTCATAATTGGCCTTAACATTCATTAATTGCATATAGAATTCCACTGTTGCCAAGTTTATTGATGTACACACCACAAGGTACGATCTGAGGACCTGAGGTTCTCAGAGCGTTGGTTATGAAGAGCACCATCTTCTGGGATTATAATGCCGTGTAGTCAGTTGAAGGTCAACCGACGTTTCGAAGGAACATATCACCTCCATCTTCAGGATCAAATAAGTGCGAAAGAAGGTGGCAGGCCACCTTCGGACTACATAGCGTTATATCCCAGAGGATAAGTACTCCTCCTTGACACTAAAAGGTCTGTAAACAGAAATTATGCTTATGTATATTTCATTAAATATTCAATACATCAACGACGTTTCCTTATAACATGTACACACACATACACACACAGTGAGATGAAAGTTCTGAAATTAAGCAATCTCAGTTTACCATAGCAACGAATTCTAGAGCCTTAACACTTTGCGTGTATGTTATACAGAAAGTAGTGGAAGAACGAGATGTTCTTTGCCTGCATGGAGATGGGTTCGAATACTTCCACTGTAACCCAGCGAGCCGTAGGTGACTAAAAGTGAACCCAATGCCTAGGGGTGTGACCGGAATACCCTGTTCCTGGGGGACATAAATAAAGGGACTTGACCATCCAGGTTCCGGAAGTCTCAAATTTCAGATAGTACAATATGGTCATGAGTTCCGTGTGACTCAGATCCGAGGATTACTGCGCTGACGAGGACCAGCAGCAATTGTAAACGACAGACAAGGATTATGACAGAACGGGTTCGGTTGAAAAAAAAAGTCGCAGGTCGTGATCCTCAAGGAGCTTGCAGCCAAGACGAGCTGATTGGCTGTAAGCCGTCAGTCATAAAGTAACTCTGACTCAGAGATGCCCTTTCTACAACGTATCATTATCTGTTCTGTGAGTAATGAAATTTTGATGTTGATATGTGGAGGCAATATGCTACATAAGGAGACTGTTTACGATTGTCTGCTTGTGCCTGATATTCGATAATATACAGGACTGGAAAGGAATGCGGGAGAAAGCAGGGAAAATTCTTAATATGAAAGCGTATGTAACAAATGATGAGATTTGACGCTAAATTTTCAACAAGTGTTACAGCAGCTTAAAATAATGAACGTAAGTCTTAATAATACATATATATACACTACGACAGTCAATACGTCCATGGAATGGCAGGAAAGCGTCATTGCAGTACACTGCAGCGGATAGGTTGAGGCACGATATGATGCCCTGTCGGTTTATCTCTCGTCACAGCAAGAGACAGTTGTGTGCAAACAGTGTAAGTAGAACTACGGCCTCTATTGTGAACTGCAGTTACATGCAAGTGGGGTAAATCGAAAATATGGCAGTTTGAACAACGGGTAAACATCAAGTTCTGCAAAAAAAAACTAGGCAAATCTCCTAGCGAAACATTTGGCGTAGGAAGAATTGGCTGTTGCTACACGACAACGCCCCTGCACATCGCTCTGTTCTTGTCCAAGAGGAACTGACAAAGCAACAAGTCACCGTTTTGCCACACCCTCCGTACTCACCTGATCTCGCACCATGCGATTTCTTTCTCTGTCACCGCATGAAAGCAAAGCTACGTGGTCGTAGATTTCAGTCGTCCGAGGAGGTGGTCATTGCCACAAGAGACGCCGTACGGGAATTTCCTGCCAATAAGTTTCAGCAATGTTTTCAGCGTCTATATCAATGTTGGCAGGCTTGCATAGCGGCCAACGGCAACTATTTTGAGGGCCGATGTGGATCTGGGTAAGTGTATGTGAATACTTTGTAATATGATGCGATAAAACCACATTCCACGAACTTAATGACTCTATCACGCATATAGTATGTACAGTAAACCTTTGCTAGAGGCCGCGCCATAGCTCAAGCGGTTAGTCGCTGGCTTCCCAAAGCGGCGCCCCTGGTTCTACCTCGGGTCTGGTCAAGTGGGATTTGTGGTAGACAACGTGGCGCTGGGCCAGGTTTTCTCCGAGTACTTGGTTTCCCCTGCCAATCTTCAATCCACCAATTGTTCCACAATCACCCTCACCTATCATCTGAGGCTGGTACAATAGGCCAGAAGTGGCCGCAGTACAAGGGACATAGTCCCTTTGCTAATCCGGTTACAGTTAACCCGGATGTCGGATAATCCGGATCGAAATATGAAAAATGCTGTTCACAGTTGAGTACATAACCGTAATTTAAAATACACATCACATTTAGAGAGGCAGTTGAGTCTGTTCAGACAAAACTAGACAGTTTCTTCAAACCTTCATTATTACGTTCAAAACAAGAACTACTGAGTCTTCTGCCGATGAATAAATGTACTGTTTTTTATAGTTTCTAGATAAAGGTTCTACAGTGATTTTTTATTACTTATCTTCATCAGCAGTACTTATGTCATTACATTTTCCATTGATTACTGTTCAAAGGTTTTTTTGTCTTTTAGGGCTACTATTTGCTTTACTAATCCGGATTATCGCTTAATCCGGGCGACCTCCATTCCCCGATTACTCCGGATTAGGGAGGATTTACTATACTCTACCATTATGTTACGTAAGTCGCCGTTTCTGAAGAAAATACTAATCTAATTGGCCAGTAAACGGAAAGCATTGGTGTAGCGGGAAAACTGTGTTTGGGTGTTTCTTGTAGACCTGACCACTGGGATGCGCATTAGGACAGGAGCGCAGAAACATTGCGAGAACAACGGACAACGTCGAAACCGATTTGTGTATCGGACGGGAGGCAGTAGGAAGCACTGTATTTTTTTAATTATTCTTAGTGGGGTGATACTTAGTCCAATTGGTACTGCGGCCATGACTGGCCTATTGTGACTGTGGACCAATTGGTGGAAAGAAACCCGAAGTACTAGGAGAAAACCTCTCCTAGTAGGATGCGCCGTAACTCAAGCTGTTAGTCGCTGGCTTTCCAACGGCGGCGGCCCGGGTTCTAGCCCGGGGCAAGTACAATAGGCTAATCAGTTGGCGCCGTGCCGAGTGGACCAGCTGGACTCCACCCCCAACTAGCGAATTAAAAATAAAACTCCTATAGCCACTTTGGCCACCATAAGTCCCACATAACCACACCCGGGCTCGAACCCCAACCGCCGCCGTGGGAAGACAGCAACTAACAGTCTGAGCTATGGCGTGGCCATGGCACACCGGATATAAGAACAAGGAAATCAAAGGAAGCGAGTGTCATTATAAATGATTAACCGGTATATATTTTCAAGAAAACATTAATGGATCGTTTTTAAGATAAAATTATGAATATAGAATAAATTGTAAAGAAAGTGCTTTCACAGACACGTAGATGCCTTGCGTGAATTAATCAAGTTGATTCCGAAGGCTACAATTAGCTTCGTAGCTCCTGTCTAGATGAGATGATATCAGAAGACAGTTCTGATCAATTCCTTGCGCACAAAAATATTTACTAATATTAATTATATGAAATCTTTGACACGACATCTTCTGCGAGGAGTTAGAAATTGTTTTTACGTCTACCAGTCACATGAAAAGGGGGGGGGGGAGAACAAAATCTAAAATGTATGTACTAGAAATAATGGAGTAAAATATATCCTGAATAAAAGATTTGTAATAAGAGTTGGCAATAAAGGATTTATTCTAGAAAAGTAAGTATTATTTATTGATTTCAATGTGGAAACCTATCATGAGGACAAAACTGTGACATAAAGGACAGTTTTTATAAGGAACTAGAGCGTGTATCCAACAGGTTCCGTTCTACAGCACAATATTTCTCTGGTGAGCTATTTAACGACTCGTAAAGTTCAAAGTTTATTTTGTTAGAATATTTCAAGACAAAAGTAGGGACAGGTGATATAAGCAGACCAAGCATTAGGAGACTGTGACGAACATGGTAATAAAATACCAGAATGGAGCTACAATAAATAATTTTTGGATTTGATGTAGCTGGCTCAGATGAGGAACCTTTGACCGAATGTAGGAGACACGATAATTAACTTTCAGTTATGTAAAAGGCGTGCAACAGTAAACAAACTTTGATATATTTATTATTTATTTATTTAACGGATATTTAACGGCGATGCCCACATTACAGTTTGTTAACTTCGAATGATGGGATGATTAAAGAATGTAGAGCAGTTGGTGGAAACAAAATTGCGGAAGAAACCGAAGAACTAATAGACAACCAGTCCCAGTGCAAGTTTGTTCATTATAAAGCTTGCATGACCTGACTGGAGATCTAACCCGGGACCTCCGCGTGAATGACCAACCGATGGATTTGTACAGAGTGTCCCAAGAGGAAAGGTCAGTATTTTGGGAAGTCATAGTATCGGTCATTCTAAGCAAAAACATGTACATGTGTCTTATTTCGAGAATTTTCTGACAGAGTTATTTCATTGTGCAGTACACTGTACAGATGAGCAACACACCATGTCCTCACACGAGTTGCAAAGTGTTTTTCTTTTATTGCTTGTGGGGTGGGACTAAGTCCTTTGTACTGCGGCCACTTCTGGCCTATTGTACCGGCCCCAGATGATAGGTGGGGGTGATTGTGGAGCAGTTGGTGGAATGAAGATTGGCAGGGGAGACCGAAGTACTCGGAGAAAACCTGCCCCAGCGCCACTTTCTCCACCACAAATCCCACTTCACCAGATCCGGGATCGAAACCGGGCCGCCGTGGTGAGAAGCCAGCGACTAGCCGCTTGAGCTATGGCGCGGTCTTGCATTGATATTGACGGCGGAATTTCCTAAAATGTATCATACCGGGTAAACTGTACCAACTTTGTCACGTGAACAATAAATCCCTGTATTAGAAACAGTACGTAATATCTCTTTCTTATCAACAGTTTTGGAATTGTACAGTGAAATAGCTGTATCTCGGAACCCGTTCGGGATAGGACATATGTGCATATACAATTTCTTGCTTAGAATGACCGATACTGTGACTTCCAAGAATATTGACTGTTCCTCATGGGACACTGTATAATAATCCTAATGAAGAGAATGTTCGAGAAACTTAATTATTAGGTCCATTTGCATAATCAAATTTGCATAGAAATAGCCGTCAGGCCCATAATATGTACTTCAGTAAAGGAGCAACCGGAACCCTGTGACTTGCTATTTCTGAGTTCAACATGAGTAGGCTACTGTCCCTCTGAAATACGAATTTCTACTTGGCACAGGATGTCCGGATGAAAGGTATCCAAAAAAAAAAAAACATCCCGGAAACTAATTGTCACACACGTATCCAGATTATGTCATCAGAAGGGAACAATTGTAATAAAAACATCCAACATAAAATCCTGAATAATAATTAGATCAACATTCCTACTAATCCTAATTATCGGCCTAAACTACGAATCAGGATCAAGAAGCACTTTCTTTTCATGTCCGGCTTACGCGCATGCGCCAGCTGGTGAAATTCAGCAAGCTCAGTAATGACGTCGACACCACAGGAACAGGTTCAATGCGTGTTGTGGCTAGCAGAGTTGCAGTCCCTTACGGCTGTCCAGCGTCGTTATAGAACGCAATATGGACGTCAACCTCCTATAAGGAAAAGCATTCCGTTTGGAGCAGCAAACTGAGGACTACAGGTAGTCTGTTGCGTATAAAATCCTCTGGAAAAACACGGTCATCTGAATAAAATGTCAACTGCATTACAGAGGCATTCCAGCGAAGTCCGCACAAATAAATTCGTGCTGCTAGCTTGCAGTTACGTATAAATTTCACTTCAAGAGTGCACTATGTGCTACACATAAGACCCGGCCTAAAGGAGTAAAAGATTCAAATGGTTCATGCACTAAAATAGAGTGACAAAGTGGCATTCTGTCTACAGAGTGTATATGCGTGTTTTATGGCTCTCACAACAAGCAGCAATTATTTGCCCGAAGTGCATTGACCAGCTGGTCTTCGTAGCGGAAACGTAATGTGTTTCCTGTGTGGTACGAGCTGGAGTTTTCTATATAATGGAATTTAAGAACAAACAGCTGTTTGCTCCAAGGATCATCGCTAGAGCATCTGTTTAGACTCAAGCGTGGAGCCTCATCAATTCTTGCATAATGTTGCGCAACAATTTCCCCCGATATTTCTCGTACTTCTTTCCAGTCCTACGTGTCATTGAATGACATCTCGTGGCCAACCGTCAACTCCCTCTCCCATGAATATCAAACACAAATAATCAACGGTAAATCGTGTTGTTTTATAGCGTACTTCACTTCAGACATTCACATCAAACATATCACTACTCACACAATAGACGCGATATACCTAAACTGATGGCATCTCACTCGGATCGTGGCTTATTACGATTATACCATGTATAACCTACGTACATGTAACATGCTAACGTTAGAAAATTCGTTGCTATGGTAATCCGAATTTCAGCAAATTTAGAGATTTCATCTCACACGTTAGTTTATATATATATAAAGAAAAGATTCGAAACATACAAACACAGTGTGCGAAGCATGCATAGTATTTTAATATTGTCATGAGTGGTACATATAGCAACCATTGTGCTTTAGACTAGATATGCAGTCCGGACATTTATCATGCAGTATCGCGTTCATTATTCTGGAGCGAGAGTTCAGAGTTGAATGACTCGGTCTTCCTTGCCGAGTGAAGCCCTAATGTTATCTTCAAATCGCGCTGAGAGTTGCTCACTTGTTTCTACAATATACGCCTGACAGCTACAAAGTTCTGTTGCATGGCTCTAGCCACAATGCCCATAATATGACACTGCGACCGATATATCGTCTTCTTGGAAGTTTTAAAGGAACTTCGGCAATGAAATGTTCATAAATGAAAAATTGCGAGTGAGCTTTCGATTTTTTTTTCTTTCGATGGCGTCCAATTTCTTGTGCTCATACTAGATACTTGCTTGGCTTCAACTTTGAAGGTGAGGCAACATGCTCATCTCAAACGTCGGTTGCCTTCCGACGAAATACACGGAGCCATGTCCCAGAAGACAATACTCTTCATAACCACTGTTATGACAGTCTCAAATCAAACAGTAGTCCCATTATTTGTACTGCTGTAGATATTAAAATAATAATTACATCAAGGAGGTTACGGAGAGGCCTTGACACAATGAAAAAGAGGAGATATTCATAACAAATTTTCGCAAGAAAAAGTAAGGGAAAGAGGCAACTAAGAAGACCGAATGGTAGAAGAGAAGAAAATATTAAATGGTTTTTAAAGAAAGACGCTTGAGGGTTCGTCTGGCTCACAATAGTGGCTAGATTTCATGCACTCGATATTGAAGTTCAGCATGTTGTATTTTAGCGTCCTGTTGCAATGATTTTCATCCATGATATGTATACAGTTGCCGTCTTGTAGTGCACTCACTTTCACCTGTTACTTCATGACATGTTTCGGCAACACAGTGCCATCATCAGGTGCCCTAATTACGCTAATCTTTTGCATTGCTTGCCTTTATAAAATTATTTAAAAAGTGCGAATTTATCAACTATAATGAACTTACACACACTAAAACTTGTTAAGATTATTCATCTTATGTGTCATAATTAAAACTTGCGTGTGGTTCTTCTATGAGGGTCGTTTTTCTTATATTCTGTGTAATTAGGGCACCTGATGATGGCACTATGTTGCCGAAACATGTTGTGAAGTAACAGGTGAAATTGAGTGCACTACAAGACGGCAACTGTATACATATCATGGATGAAGTTCAGGATTCCATAAAATTTTGGGATTGCCTTGAGTAGCTGTGAACCAAATAGTTTCTGAAAAATGAACCAGCTGCAAGAAGTTGGCCCTCTAATCCGCAGATTTCGGTTTCGGATAAATTTCTGCCGACCTTCAACAGTACCCTCATTCTTGGTTCTGGTATATATTTTCACGTATATGGTGACTATAGACGGGGTTTGGATAGGTGGATTTATTCACCACTTATACACACGAGAAGGAAGCACAAATAATCACAGCGCCACCGCTAATCTCCACAATTCATAAATCAGCACAGCACCAGCTAAAGCTTTACCAGCCTGATATGTCTTCATCAGCCGTTCCCTGTTTATGGCTTATAACAGTGGGCATTCAGCTTCACACGCTCAAGTCCTCTCTTCACGGGCTCTCGTACAGAACTGACTACGCTCTAAACTTGTCCCTCGCGCATAACATCTCGGCAAGGGCCACGTAGAAAACAACTCTGTTGCGTCTTGATTCGTTGCTGTAGGAACGTATTTACCAATCCGTTGTCCAGAAACGGACCTGGTATATAACGGCCAATTTCGAGCTCGTTGTATAGTAACGGGTCTACACGCTACAATATACAAGACAAAACTATCCCTGTAAGAGGCCGTGGAGGCCCATGGAGGTGTGAGACGTCAAGGCTCCCAACATTTACTAGACAATCGGCTCATAGATGGCGGTGTGGTTAAAAGCCTTACGCTTCTACCGGCTGCCTTTTACGCCCCAAGAAAATTCCTGGTACTCATTTCTGTTAGAGGCTGAGTCGAATCCAGGGCTATGGTGCGGCTGGAAAGCTTACGTCAATTGAAAAATTCAATGGCCTCATTGGAAATCGAACCGGCGACCTTCCGGCTTGTAGGATACTGCCTCAAGCAACTACGCTACTGCGTAGGCTTATTTCAGTGTGGGTTCTCTTTACCGTTTGTTATCGTAGAGCTTATTTGTTGTGTACAGGAAGGCCATTGTATGTTTGTTCACCTTGTCTTTACTAACAAGGACCCGAGAGAGATTATTTGGTATAGCTATGGCCTACGGACTGCACACCCGGAGTGCGATTCCCGGCAGATACAAGAAATTTTTCTCTACTCCACAAATTCCAGACTTGCTCGGGGCCAAACCAGCCTCATATCCAATGGCCACCAGAGGCTCTTTCCCTGGAGGTAAATCAGCCGGGATGTGAAGCTCACCACTCACGTCCGGAGTGATGTAGCTACGCCTTCACACCCCATATGCCTTAAGGGCGCAGTACTTAATTAATCGAGCACAAGGACAAACGTAATTTGCAGATTAGACACGTATTTGTTTATTAGTGTTGTGAAGCCATTGCTTCATTTTGCCTGCCTGAAGGCCCTGCCTTAGGTGTTTCACAACCACCATGCCCGTTTCGTCGCTCAGTCTCTGCGGTAACACTGCAGTTACAAACTGCTGCGGATTATTTTCTCGCAGTTACAACAGCGTCTGCGAACTAGTCAATACAACTGTACGGTTTCTGTATTACTAAACTTTATGTCTTTATCTGTCTGTCGGTCATTTCGCCGGAGAGCCCATTATGTCCTAACGTGCTGATTTTAAGCAGTGTCTAACCCAGTTAGACTGTACTCTGAAAGATTCCCTGCTGATAATTATATTGGCTGCAGAAATTAAATCCATACCAAGAGGTATGCCTGGACTGTGGTTTTACAGTAGATCTGAAAAATCGGTGGAAAGATATTCCACATTCTTTCTCAGAAGAGATTGACTGATTATAGACTTCTAATGTCCTAAAATAAATATTTTAGGAACATTACATTGTCATGTGTAGTATGTGACTGTAGAAGGAGTTTCGGATAATTGGATTAATTGACCACTTACACGACATAACTACTAATAACTATAACACTATCGCTGATTTCCCCAATTTACAAACCACTATAGCACAGGCGAAGATTTTTCAGCCTGCAGTGGCTTCACTAGTCGTTTTCTGGTAACGGCTTCTAACAATGGCTATTCCTCTGCTTCCGTATTCAAGTCTCGCACAGAACTTAATCTCAACTAACGAAGTCTAACCTTGTCCTTTGTTGATAACCTATCTGCATGGATCACGTAGGAAACACAACTCTTCCTTTGACGAAGTTTAACTATTGCATTTTTCAGAATCTGCTGCCTAGCAACGCGAACATACTGATCGAGCCGTTGCGCATAAACGGATCTCGTATATCCGTCCATTTCGCAGTCGTTGCATAGTAACGGCTGTCCACGCTACAATATATTTTAGAATTATGTATTTTGGGACATTGCTTCTACAAAATTTTAAAATTTAATTAGAACTGTTGAACAGTTTTCAATAAACCTGTCATTTCGCGTTCAGGCCACTAGAAGGAATATCTTCATTTTCCTGACTATATCATTAAACAGTGACATACAGAGAGAGATGATCGTTATACATTAAAGAAATGTAATCAAAATAGTTGCAATATTTTTCAAATTAATCGTAATTTTTAAGCCCCTGCTTTTATAACTATATGTTCTTATTCACTGAGCACTGGTCTGTGGTGGATGAATACTTAAATACCAAACACTGGCCTCTGAGATCGTCTCATGAACCCTCTCTCTTTCCTTTAAGTCCTTTGAGCTGTAGGAAGAGGCAGGTAGGGGTTATTAATTAATATAATAAAATTAATCACTCTCTCGTGTATCGCCTCGTTGTGGTAAGAGGGCAATCACACGAACTCATTAAGGAAATTCAGTTTGACTGGTTCCTTATGCTGCAAGAGGAGAGGGAAATTGAAGGGTAACTTGCAACGGTGTATCTTTCTCAGCAGCTGTGGTGAAGGCAACACACCCTCACATATGCCTTGCAAACCTGGAGGGAGACATGTGGCAATCCTACTACCAGGTGAGACTTGCGCAGTGCTCTTAGCGTTGCCAGAACACTCCTTCATGTTCAGCACATCTACTCTATGAACAGGGTTACGTCATACCCAGTGTAGGCAACCTTAAGGAAGAAAAAGAGTGTGTAGGCATGTTTTGAATTTCTCAAGGGGCGAATGAATAATGGGTGTATGTTGAAAATAAAAGTTAATAACTTCCTAGTGATGACGTAAAAGTCTACGTCACTAATTGACTATGATGCTGTCTTGTTCATAGTGCAGATGGAGTATACTGTAATTCAATTGAAGAATTTAAAGTGTTAAATCTACGTGGTGGGACGTACTTTATCAAATTAGAAATACAGTACAAGCATACCCCGGAGATATTGCAGGTTCGATTCTAGATCGGCACAAATCGCTTTTTTGTTTCCCAGTGCATATAAAAGTTATGACTACATTATACTTTACTCCATTAAGTGTGCAATAGAATTATGTCTAAAAACAGTGTACATATCTTAATTAAAAATAATTTATTGCTAAAGAATGCTAAACATCTTTCTTTCACTTTAACATTTACAGACAATTGTAGGGTCATTAACTGGCCTAATTTCAATACTGCTGTGTCTCAGGAAATAGGGTGGCCCGAGAAGAGGGAGAGAGACAGGGGACCGGCCGGCCGGTGGAGCAGTCAGGGCACAAAACATTTATCGATTAAGTTGGCCGCGCCGTTGCTCAAGCGGTTAGTCGCTGGCTCCCCACTGCGGGGGACCGGGTTCGATCCCTGGTCTGATCAAGTAGGATTTGTGGTGGGCGAAGTGGCACTGGGGCGGATTTTCTCCGAGTACTTCGGTTTCCCCTCCCAGTCTTCATTCCACCAAATTCTCTATCATCATAATCACCCGGGGCAGGATACAATAGGCCAATCAGTGGGCGCCGTGCCGAGTGGACCCAGTTGGACTCCATCGTGGCGCCCCAAAACAATTAGAATAGTAACACCAAAGATCACAGATCACTGTAACATGTATAATAATACTGAAAAAGTTCGGAGTATTGCGAGAATTTCCAAAACGTGACACAGAGACAGGAAGTGGCCGCATGCTCGAGCGGTGTTGCTCCTTCAGGGTTGAAGGAAAAGTAAGAAATCGGCAAGCGAAGAGACCGTGAGAACCGGTACAATCAGACTCTTGTACCGGTTCTCACGGTCTCTTCGCTTGCAGATTTATTTTTCCTTCAACCCTGATGGAGGCCATACGTTCCACCGAAACGTCGGTTAACACCACATCTACACGGTGCCACATCCCAGAAGACTGCTTTCTTAAAAATAAATAATAATGAAAATAATAATCATTTGTAATCCGGGACCGGTACACTAGGCCAATTAGTGGCCGATGTTCCAAGTGCACTGAGTCTCATCCCATCCCAAGAAACTAAGAAAAAATTGGTATACTCTTCATGGAATACAATAATTATTGATTAAATAAGTGTATTTGACGCAAATGACATAATTTAAAAGTAGAAGCGACTTAATTTACGCGACTACACAGACAGTTGGCGTAGTTTTTATTTGTATTGGGGAGATATTTGATTGCAATCTCGGCCTTGAAATCAATAACAAAATTACTGAAACACACTTAAAATTTCTAAATAAAACTGTACCGTAAAGGATATTATGGCATGTAGACACGCTGCCTGTCAACAACGACCGCGAAATGGGTGATGGTACAGCGGCCGTTGCTAGGCAGCGGCCCGTAAACAACACAGGACTGGTGTTTTCTGCGCGGTCTGCTAACAACTGAACAGCAGCAGAAGGAGGGTGTTTTCTATGTGTTCCATGCCGATGTATAAGAAGGGGAACTGGAGCAATTAGTTGTGGGATAGCGGTCAGTCAGTAATAACGTGATAAATGAAGAAGAGGAAATTATTGGGAACCGTCACCAGACAACGACTGGTGAAGATCTAGCAGACTGAGAGAACTTAGTATGTGCTGTAGAGAACTGCAGGGTGTGTGACTTAATGATAGCATTATAGTTAATTGTAGTTAAGTTTTGTAAATATTCAATAAACCCTTTTACCACTTCAAACCCCGTCTATAGTCACTCCATCACCTGAAAATATAATCACAATAAAAAATTCATCCAAATATCTCCAGCATCCTGATTGAGGTTCCTGGTGGTATTCTTCGGTTTTTTCCCAGGAAAATACGTGGATAATACCGCCATCAGACAATGACTCTCCCCTTCTAAATCCCTTGCAATTCATCAATCGCCCTTCCATTCGACGCTATATAGTCAACATACATCGTTGTATATGCAAAAGAAAGTCGCCAGATCGACTGCTGATTGATCGATTCTTGGATTATATGACAAAGCTTATATGACTTGCACGTGATGGAAAGATAATCATGAATAGTGCTTTAGCAAGGATTTGAACTAATGCCATCTTGGTTTACTTAAAGCTCTATCGGGAGATTTGAAACAGAGATTAAGTACGCCATGCTAAACCTTTTCTTACTGCTAATCCGACCGAAGTTCAAACTGGATATCTTTCGAATACATGAATGGAGCTGCATCCCTTCTCTACTCACTCTGTTTATGCTGATCGTGGTATAGCAACGACATCTGTTATGTAAAGCAGAAAGCAGTTTCACCGTCCGTAATACTGCGCAATAAATTAAATGAGCCCACTTGGGTAAGCTTTTCATTCAGATTAACGCATCTTATTGTTTAGAATTGCATATGACTGTGGGCAATTCGCCATTATATTGGCTCTGACGAAACAAACCGACGAACTTCGTGGAATCTGTAGACACTTCTGCAGGTTTTAAACTTAAGCGAGGTTTGTATGGCGTCTTTAATCGGATTAATGTATGATGAACAGTAGTAATTATGCAGTACGTTCCCTTTTGTCTTTCTCCGACATAGCAAACATCTTCATTTTCAGTTGTTTTACTGGATGAAATTCTATTCATTCATCACAAATTCCATTGCTCCTTTCATTCGTGACGTCCCACATCATACCAACACAATTATTTTCAATGAGGATAATGGAATAACATTATTTTTAGCTATAACGAATCTCCTGTATAAAAGGCTTATGATATCGTTAAGAACAGAACGCCTGCAGTGTCATACGTAGATAACACGCAGCACAGTAACGTCAGAGAAGTTGCCGCGAAAGCACGGCGAACATACGTTAATGTAGCAGATAATCATCGTGACAGAGATGGAGTTTGATATCGCATATTAATGAAGAATGAATAGAACACAGATGAGACACTGCGCTGTCTAGAACATAAAACAACAGGGCATTCTAACATGTCGGATGCATTACAAGAACAATGGATGCGCGCGCACACGGATAACAGACTTCTACGAGTACTATCCTAAATGACGTCAGAACAGAATTATTTTTTTTAAACTTTGAAGTCTCTTGCTTCCTTAATAGCTACTAGAACATACAGAAAATGCGTTTTTATTTCATTGTAAATACGACCTACAATAACAAATAAAAACTTGATTGAGGAGGAAATTAAGAGGAGATGGAACTCGGGTAATGCTTGCTACCATTCAGTCCAGAACCTTTTCTCTTCTCGTCTGCTGTCTTAAAACGCAAAAATTATAATACATGAAACTATCAATGGGATAACTATGAAGAGTGTTACTTTCTGGGTAGTGACGCACAATCTGATGAAAGTACCAGACTACGCAGCCCAAAGAAGCCAGAATAGCTACGATGTTACAACCACTGGCGTTTAGACCGGCTCAAACCAGCCTACTATCGAGTGAGATCTGAGGTTTCGACCTGCGCTAGAGCGAGGACTCCAGTTCAATTGTGGGATATTCATCGGTCAAAACGACGTGAACACAGAATCTGGAGAATCTGTATTGATAAGATCCGTTACCAAGGAACGCCTAGTGAGATCAAACTGAGAAATCTTGGCATCTTGTAATTAGTGAAGTACGGAAATAAGCGATAGTGTTATAATTATTTGTAGTGACGACCTGTAAGTGGCCATTAAATTTATTCAACAATCCAAACCCGACTTATAGTCACTCATACACGTGACAATATTGCAGCATGTTAAGTAATGACCTGTAAACAACGCCCGCTGCTAGGCAACAAATTCCTAATAAGCAACAAGTAGACAGAAACAGATGAAAGATGTTTTCTGTGCTGTCCGTGTTGAGATGTTATAACGAGGACAATTAGTGAGTGTAGTGCAGTGGAGCGGAGTGGAGAGGAGAAGAGCGTCTTTGTTGGCGAGTACGTGAGTTAGAGAACTACTGCGGTTCAGTCATTGTGAGCCGTTGCTATTAGAAGCTGGTAGCCAAGGCATGGGGAAAGTTTGGGAATCCGGAGTAAGGGGGACATCCGCCGCTGGAAGCCGTTATCAGACAGCGACTGGTGAGAGCCATGAAGGCTGAGAAGACATAGTACGTGCTGCAGTGACATTTAGAGTGTGTGAATTATCGATAGCCCTAGACTTATTTCCATTTACCATCTGTAAGTGTTCAATAAATCCAGTCACCAATCAAAATCAAGTCTATAGACACTCATGCACATGACAATATCTTATTAGTTACCCTACTAATTACTACTCTCACGATTATAGTCTTCTTCCCTCCCCTGCCCCTTCATACAGGGTGGGGTGCAGAAACTTCCTTTTTGTGAAGACGCATTGTGAAAGGAGGGGAGGTCGCAGAAAAGTGGGGATAGGCTCGGCGAACGCAGCGGTCGCGGAAGTTCCTGTCTAATACCCCTCAGTAGGAAACATGAGGTGGACGAGTGAGCAGCGTGCGTTTGCTGTCGAAGCCTATTTTTCGAACAACCATTCCTACGCAGCGGTGCAGCGTGCGTTCCGTACTCACTTCGGAATTAAGCCCCGAGGTCCGGTTCTCGACCGGAAATCGATTGTTTTGTGGGTAGAGAACTTTAGGACAACCGGGAATGTGGTGAAAAAATCATCAGGACGACAACGGACCGACCGTTAGGACGCCAGAAAATTTGGAGGCAGTTCGACAGTCGATTTTGACATCTCCAGGACGCTCCGCTCACAAACATGCAGTCGCACTAGACATATCGAATCGTTCAATGCGCCGAATTCTTCACGAACATCTTCATTTCCATCCCTATAAGATGGATGTTGTGCAAGAATTGTTACCACGTGATTTCCAGAACCGACTAATTATATCATATTCATATTTTGTGCCCCTGTTATTTATTCTTGAATCCTCCCACTCTACTCTGCACTGATATTCCTAAATTTCTTGTCCTAAACCTCCAACCTCCAAACCTCTGTTCCTTTACACCTCAATATGTGGTTCAAATCTTCCTGTTTCCTATATAACAGGGAAATCCCCTTTTCATTGTTCTTCTCTAAACTGTTACGAGTATGTTCATTTTCTGGTTTACCCTTTCCACAATTCCGTATATACCATTTGCTCGTTCTACAGTGTTAGTGAATTTATCTCCTGCATTGTAGCGTCCACGTTTTTTTTCCCCTTTCTATATCAATACGGAACAGCGAAAGGTACACGCACATTGAAATCTTAGGCTATTTCATGTGAAAGCGCTGTTTGGAACAAAAGGCCCTACAGCAAAGGATACACGAACAAAGATTTGAGTTTTTATTTTTAATTAAAGTACACTGAAATCCTGTAAGATTAAGTGACACATTAATGGCTATATGAAGACCACTAGTAGGGAAGTACAGTGTGTCCAAAATATGACTCCGAGGTGTTACACGGCTACATTCTCTTAACAATTTTACATAAAGAGGTAACATTATCCCTGTAACAGACCGTGGAGGCCGATAGGGTTGTGAGACGTCAAGGCTGCCACATTTTCTAGACAATCGGCTCATAGATGGAGGTGAGGTTTTCAGCCTTACGCTCTGACCGGCCTTTACCCCCCAGGAAGACCCCTTCTGTTATAGGCTGAGTTGACCACACGCCCATAGTGCGGCTAGATGTATTAGGTCAATTGAAAAATCCAGTGACCTCATCGGGAACGGAACCCGCAACCTTCCGGTTTGTAAACAATTCCAAATTCGTTCCTTTTAAAGCACGACAGATATCTAGCCGATAAACGTTTTGGTCCATCACCGGAAGTACTGTTATCAGCGGCAGCTGCGGTCTGCTCTTTGGGTTTCACATCTGCCCAACAGAAATGTACACGCCATTTTGGATATAACTCTACAATAAAATGGCGTGGGGCGTCAAATGGAGCTGTCGGAGTCAAACTTATTGGGTCTGGGAGTAGAAATTGAGAAGATACCTCATCACTTGTCCTCCAGAATAATAAAAAGTAAGGTCCAGGTACTTTCTCTTGTGAAATTATGTCCACTGTGTCGTTCAGTGCTGTGCTGGGCACGTGATCATCTGAAACCGAGTAAGACTGCAGTTATCGATAAGAGTGTCTCGAGAGATAAGCCAGGATCGATTATCGGCCAGACATCTGTCGTATTTTGAAAGGACCGCATGTAGAAATTTGCTTCTTAAAGAATAAAATTAAATTTTATTTCAATGAATTCGTTCTTCAATATCTATAATGGTTAAGAAATCACAGCTTCTTAAAATCTAGGAGTTACTTTGAGAACACTCTGTGTTGTGTTGAACAATGTGTGAGGCACTCTCAGTTTTCGTCGTTGGTAATTATTTGCTTGCGGAAAGAACCATCACGCGACCCTGAAGATCACGGAGCTATATGCCATTCATAGCGCCAGTCCTGCGCCCTGGGGGCGGGGGGGGGCTATGGAATGCCCTCAGTAACCGCAGGCTTCCGCAGGCAGTAACAGGCTTCCGCATGATGTAAAGCGGGATTCATTGTTCCGTGTAATTCCAGTGGGGATTTCCAGTCAAGTGTTTCAGACACCCTTATACTGGGTGTACACAAAATTAAACATTCCATAATACAATAACAAAAAGTAAGCGTAGAATTTCAGTATCTCCGAATATAATGTAGCGTGTAGGCCAGTTACTGGGCTAACGACATCGAAACAAACAACGAAAGAAAATTCACTGCTAGGCAACACATTCTTAATAAGCAAGTGTACGCAGAAGTTACTGGAATCTCCAATCTAAAACCCCGTCAAGATTCACTCAAACTCGTTACAATATTAATAGAGATACAAAATTCATTTAAGGCGTAAGGCAAGGATATAACGAATTGATAGAATTAGACATAAGGCAGAAAATAAGTGGAATGAACAGACATACAAACCGGAAACAGAGGAGCAGCAATTGAGACGATATGGGGCAGGTCATGCAGAATGAAACCCAAAGGGGAAAGAATACGGGGCAGACCAGTCAACACGTGGAAGGAAAGGATTAGGAACAGCATGCAAAGCAGATACCCCAAGGATGAATATTTTAATCAAGCTCTGGAGGGGTAAAATTCTTTCGGTTGAAGAAAACTGTATTCACAGAAAAATTCCTTTAATAATAACAAAAATACAAAATGTTAAAGGCCGCAATATTCTGTGTTAGTTAGAAAAGAATATTTTAAACAGAAATTACATGTCAGTTCTTTAATTGGCTTGAAAGGATTCTGACGATGGTGTATACTGTACTTCTTTCGGCTTATTTTGGACTTCATCCATCGTCTGGTATGTAAAAGACAAAAGACNTCTTTAATTGTTTAACAGTGTCTTGATGAGTTGCATTAAAGAGTACAACACGAGAAGCGACATGATAATGCATGAAATTTTAAGGACAAGAAGGAAAACTGATGAAATACATTTAGAGGTATTGTCACGTGTTTAGAGACGGGGTTTGAAGTGGTAACTGGATTTATTGGACTCTTATACGCCGTAAATATAATTTGTTATAACCCTGTCGCTAACCTACGCAACCTGAAACTCAGTGCAGCACACACTAAGTATTTCTCAGTCTGTTTATTACTATCTGACAGTTTGCGGGTTTGTTGATATGGGGCGTCCTCTCTGACGAGAGGACGGGTATGTCTTTTACAATTGCTGCTGGTCCTCACCAGCGCAGTCATTCCCGGTCCGAGTCCCGCGAGATTCATAATCACATTTTACTGTTTCAAATTCGAGACTCCCCCAGCATGTAGGGCCAACTCCTCGTATTTATATCCTCCAGCAATAGGTAGCCCAGCTATACCTCCAGGCACTGGGTTCCCTTTCTGTCGCCTCCTACGACTCGAGGGGCTACGGTGGAGTTATTTGACTCCGCCTCCACATTTATGTATCCTTATATAACCTCGAAACGAACCACATACGAAATACAGCTTTCAGCATTTTCACTATTGTTGCGTGTATATTAGTTGCCACGGAAACTTCGTTTATCCAGCCTTTGTCTAGCAACTGGTGTTTTTTTTCTCGTTCTGTGCTTCTGGCTTTCAGTCTCTATGGCACTATATTACTTGATCATCTCCCTGGAAGACGAAAACCTTTAGCTCGGATAACCTAATATCCTGGCAGAACATTCAAGCCGACTAAAAAAAAAGTAAAAAAAACTAAAGCTATCCCTGTACTAGGCCGTGTAGCCCCATAGGGTTGTGAGACGTTGAGGGTCCCACATTATCTAGACAATCGGCTCAAAGATGACGGTAAGGTTGTCAGCCTTGCGCGCCGGCCGCGCTTTACACCCCAGGAAAATTATTAAATTAATTCCTGGTACTCATTTCTGTTAGAGGCTGAGTCGACCCCAGGGCCATAGTGAGGCTGGAAGGATTAGGTCAATTGAAAAAATCCAGTGACCTCATCGGGGCTTGAACCCGCTACCTTCCGGCTTGTAGCATAGCCCCTCAACCAACTACGCTACCGCGTGCCCCCAACATTCAAGCCGATTTCTCTCACATAATTATGACAGAAAAATTGTTCGCCGTGACGCTCCACGATAATTCACTTTAACATGACTCAGACACTACTTATTTAGTCAGTCTGAATGTGCTTTGTGTATAGGGGTTCCATTATGTCATAACATATGAAAATGTTTGTTAATGATAACATTACTTTGTTTAATAAATATTGTAATGATGCTGGGTCAAATTATGGTATTACGTTGTTCCAAAAGAACAATGAACACGTTGCTTGAAGGTACCTGAACCTGTACAACAATAGTCTCTCTGTCGTCAACTGTCGTCTTTGTGATGAAATATGTTTATTTAGAACAGCTTCGTAAAATCTATATTTACTAGTTCTTCCAGTAATGGACATAATGATGCAGTGACTACAAGTTGTGGGAAGCGGAAGCTTAGTAGTTAGCTAACTCGACGAAAAAAGTCTTTCCTGAGGCGGTAACACCGCCTCGACTGGTCGAGAATCCTCCGCTTCGTGTACGACCCGAATGTACGGCGCAGTGCTCACAAACGCAAGCTAATTTTCACTGCTCTGAACATGATCATACATAAAAATATACAACTTTTTACAAAATAACAAAAACTGCAGCGAACTTCTTTCAAATTGATGACTACTGTGAATTTACGTGGCCTCAGGCTAGCGGACGGACGCATAGTTCAATTTCTGCTGGCGACGATGAAATATTTCCTTCTCGTATATACAGAGTTCCCCAAGAGGAAAGGTCAATATTCAGGGGAGGTCACAGTATCGGTCATTCAAATATATACATATACTTGTATGTACGTATGTCCTATTCCGAACGGTTCCCGAGATACAGCCATTTCACTGTACAGTTCCAGAATTGTTAATAAGAAAGAGATGTTACGTACTGTTTCTAATACCGGTATTTATTGTTCAAGTGACAAACTTGGTACAGTTTATCTAGTGTAATACTTTTTCGAAAATTTCACACTCAACATCAATGCACTTTGCAACTCGTGTGAGGACATGGCGTGTTTCTCGTCTGTACAGTGTATTGTGCAGTGAAATAGCTGTATCTCGGTGCAACTCGCGTGAGGACATGGCATGTTGCACGTCTGTACAGTGTACAGTACAGTGAAATGGCTGTATCTCGGTGCAACTCGCGTGAGGACATGGCATGCTGCACGTCTGTAGAGTGAAATGGCTGTATCTCGGTGCAACTCGCGTGAGAACATGGCATGTTGCACGTCTGTACAGTGTACTGTGCAGTGAAATAGGTGTATCTCGGTGCAACTCGCGTGAGGACATGGCATGTTGCACGTCTGTACAGTATAGTGAAATAGCTGTATCTCGGTGCAACTCGCGTGAGGACATGGCATGTTGCACGTCTGTACAGTGTACTGTGCAGTGAAATAGGTGTATCTCGGTGCAACTCGCGTGAGGACATGGCATGTTGCACGTCTGTACAGTATAGTGAAATAGCTGTATCTCGGTGCAACTCGCGTGAGGACATGGCATGTTGTACGTCTGTACAGTGTACAGTACAGTGAAATAGCTGTTTCTCGGACACCGCTCGGAATTGGACACGTGTAATAATTTTTGCTTAGAATTATCAATACTGTGACCTCCCAGAATATTGGGCTTTCCTCCTGGGATACCCTGTATCAGACACAATACAAAGACCCTGAACATAGTTTGTCATACATACAATTGACCTTAGGTACGTTACCTTAGGAACCATATGAAATTGTTGCTCGGTAGGCCATTGCTGGTTAATACCGAACAACAACGAAATCAATACAACCACCAAAGTCGGTTTCGACAGAATCGACATGTTGTGTTTAGGCCGTTAGTGCACGTACCATTATTGTCGCGAAGAGAACACCTGTGGGGATTTAGCCGGAAATATGGTAAAGATTCAAACCGGGCATCTCCGGAATTATACCGTAGCCTGTAGACCCGTTGCCGAGTAATTACTCTATAAGCAACGCCCGCTATTAGGCAACGACCGCGAAATAAGCAAATATACGGCAGCCATTGCAAAGTAAGGACTTGGCAAGCAAACATCTTTCCACGGCAACGATTGAACTACAACACTGGGCGTTGTTTTCTATGCAATCCGTGCCAAGAAGTCATAAGCAGGGCAAGTTTCTTGCTGCAGTTACACAATCTATGAAGAGAAGAGTAAAAATTGATGTGAGATGGCTGCCATCATGGGAGTTAGTTGAAGCAATTAGTCAGTTATGGGATATTCGTCAAGCGGTAATGATTGTTATGATCCGTTACCAGGAAACGACTAGTGAATACATAGAAGACTTTATGTGTGCTGCAGTTTTAATAAATTTTAGAGTGTGTAAACCAGTGAGGCTGTTATAGTCACTTGTAGTTACGAGTTTTGTGTATAAGTGTTCAATAAATGGAATCACCAATCCGAACACCGTCTACAGTCACACTCCATCACGTGACAGTATTCTGAATTTCATACGTACATTTACCTGTTTATAATTTTTCACAGAATTCTCCATATGAAAAATTGCTTGCATCAAGTGAACACACTTGTCAGAGCACATGGGCGGCCCCCAATCTTACGATTATTCATGTTCCTGGCCAGAGTTCGTGCAAAAAATTTCTTAACGCGAATTACTATTTCCTATGGGCGCAATATTATAATGGGTGTGTTACGTTCCAGATAGGCCGCGCCATAGCTCAAGCGGATAGTCGCTGCCATCCCACTGCGGCGGCCCGGGTTCGATCCAGGACCTGGTCAAGTGGGATTTGTGGTGGACAAAGTGGCGCTGGGGCGGGTTTTCTCCGAGTACTTCGGTTTCCCCTGCCAATCTTCATCCCACCAAATTCTCCATCATCATAATCATCAGGGGCAGGCTACAATAGGCCAATCAGTGGCCTCTGTGCTGAGTGGACCCAGTTGGACTCCAGCCTCCCACTAAGCGAATTAAAAAAAATACGTTCCAGATTGACCACAGTACAAATCACAACTTTTATTGTTAGAACGGAACATGTTAAGTATCGGAAACAGATTGTGCTACAGCAATGGGATATTCTATTGCGCTACAAAAATACAACAGAGAATTGCTAAAATTGTTATAAAAACAACAAAATCTTACAAAAAATACAAGTAAGGGCAGAGAGTAAAGCAAACTGACTGGATAACGTTGAGTTGTTTCCTTTCTTTCGTGCGCATGCGCTCGTTTTTGTCAGAAGCGATTTGGGTTGAGTGAGTCCCTTTCGAATAGCAAGCCAAGTCGATGGAGTACGGTTCATTATTAAAGTTCGTACGTTTAAATTTCGTAAAATGAAAATTATCTCTACATGTAACTGAGTTCCTTACATACGTACGTGCTGACGTAACACAAATGGAGAATTATAAAGTGAGCCCTAATAATAGCAATAATAATTTTAATAATGTGGCCCCTAATAGGACGATTTATTTTTGAACCCTTGACGACGAGAGTATGCATACCAGTGCAACGGTGACTCGCAGGATAAACCCGAAACAATCGGAAGGCAACCTAACCTCGGTTCACTCTACTCTTCGCGAATCCCACATGAATTGTCTTGGTTTTCAATCCGACCTTACAGCCCGAGGAGATACGGTATGACCTGCTGTAGTATCAGCACAGTAGGGTAACACCCGTTGAGAATTCAACGGGGAGTGTAATTTCCCCTGCTGTCTCCCATATTCCTTCCAATGTCCTGCATGTTATATAATGATGCATCGATGTCAAATTTTTTATCATTATCTCCCATGAATAACACGCATAAATCGTAAAACGTAAATTGTCTCCTTTATATAGCACAATATATTTCAAATGTCCACATAAAATATTATGAATAATTACATAATAGACATTATACACCGAAGGAAACAGTGAGTACTCGTTCGTGACCTATTACACAATTTCCGCTCATGTATCTTGTTAAGCTCGACATTTAGTTGCTATGGTAACCTGAAACTGCGTAAATGAAATGATAAATGGACACATACTGGACGTATTTACGTGTCTAGGAGGCTAGAATGAAGCTCTTCTGACTTCTGAAATCATACAATTTTGGGCGTGCATTCTGAGAAATAAAAATTGGAATGATTTAAAGATCTCGTGGCCAGTTGTCCTCTCTAAGAATGCGGATCGCTTTCACAACAGATATTTATGAAATCTGAAGTCACCCGAAACAATTTCATTCTATTTTAATGTTTTTGTAATTAAATTTTGTAAAGAATATTTTCCCTTTTCCGCAGCGTCCGTCGCATCTAGACCCCACACAAACTCCTGCCGAGTGGGTAAAAGGGGTTCCTTCCCCAGGAGTGAATCGGCCAGGGCATGAAACTGACCACTCAACTCCATCTTCTGCAGAGATCAATAATGGTGGGGCTATATTTCCACTCTTCGTACTATCGTATCGTAGCTTCCGGTTGCACATCATTTATTTACTTCTTGTTGGAAATTAACTTTCTCATTTCCAACTTGCTTCTTTAATCTTTAACAGTTTTAAACTTTAAAATCTCTTCTACATCACTGGCATATGCGCACCGCTATGACCAAGAGCCGTCGCCTTCAGGTGCCTCTACAATTGCTGATGAAACTGATTTGTTTCCATTCGTAAGTTCTCTTTTTGGGGTGTGCCCTCATCTGTGCGCCCATGTGTTTTACGGTGATGGGTAAATTCCTCTTATTGCGTCGTGTGTAGCTGTTATGAAAGTTGACCTCTTCATACCTCTTCATGGAGTGATGCTTAATTAATTAAGAACAGGAAAACTTTGCCTTAATTAATTTAAAATCAAATCTCAAGGTAATTAATATCGACCGTCCCAAGGCTGTAGCAACATTTAAACAACACAGTCTCATCTTCCTTGAGCCACAGGTTATTTAAGAGAGTCGTGTTTTGATATCGCTGCTGCAAGACAGGAGAAAATGTAGTTCTACACAATAGCTCCCTTGGTCTTGTTTACTGAACACACACTGGGATAGGAAGGAAGTTTCGATAGGAAAGCGTCCTCTCATTGAAACAGTCATACTGGCGGATCTGCCGGTTGTTTACAAAATGCAGTTACTTAGTTCCCCCTGATGGTTTCTTTTCCACACAAACACAGACACACATGCAGACATATAAAGGTACTCATTTGATTTCTTGGAGGTAGGTAGATTAAATTAATTTATCATATGCATATTTAATAATATTTAAAGATACTGAACAGTTCAGTGGGTTTATATGCCCGCCAGCATCTGTGACTTTGCTCGACTAAACAACAGGAAGTCAAAACATCCTTTACTGAACCCGATACGAAGTTAAACATCCATCAGACTGTTGAGTGTTAAAGTCGCTTCGTAGGACGGAGAGCACACATAATATTCAATATGAATTGTTGTTACGAATTGTGAGATTTGATTCGGAAAAATTCCTAAGAAATAAATTTAATGAGGTTTGCACTGATAAAGGAGAGAAATAAATTTAGGGAATAATTGTCATTACGTTTATTATTATTTAAGATCACCAGTGCAATGCCCTGCCGATCACAGTGGCCGCACATTCTAAAGCATGAACCGTCTCCGGCAAATCGAACGCTGGATCGTGGGGGGATCAGCTCGTCGCAAGGCCGCTACCTATACACAGATCAACACAAACACAGAATAAACACACACAGACAGCCATACCTTGAGTTGGATTCGAAACTAAGATCGCAGCGTTAGAGCGAGAGAAAACAGTTCACGCTTTAGGGCGCGCGGTCACTCTGATCAACTTCTTAGGTAGCGATAGCGTCGGGATAACTGATCATAAGTAAATAATAAAGCTAAGGAGTTGATCTGTAGTGTTGCAGCTACGTGCTTGCGCTGTTTGTCAGCTGCAGGACTTCGCAGCGGGAGGCACTTAGTGCCCACTCCTCAGAGCTACAAGTTCTGCTCCTAATAGTGGCGTCCTTCTTCCACTGGGACTTCCGTCCGGCCTCTTACATGTTTCCATCGCTTTAAGCATTCATAAACATAACCAGATTACCGCCATCTGTCTTTCTGTTCATCAAAGGACACAAAGCATTTTTTTTTCTCATTATATGAGATAGCTGTTATCTTCTATGTTCACAGTTCTCATGAAGAAAATACTTCGTTGTACAGAATGTCACTACAATAATATTATCAAACTTCTTGTAATTTCACTTTTATAGCACGTTATTATCAGAATTTATTCAGATGTGCTCGTGGGTTTACTCAGGTTCTCTAAGAAAATCCTTGGATAGTACCTCAAATTAGTCGAGGACCGCTCCTTCCATATTTCTTCAGATCCAACAAGTCATCTCAAGTGAACGTGGCATATTTTATGTACAGCACTAAAATTTTCCTGCAGTTGGTTGACACGAAATAGCCTTAGAGGTTAATGCGAGGAATGATTCTGAATTAGGAATTGGAAATGATGTGAACAGAAGCGAATGAGGCCTGGTCTACGTATGATTCCATGCTCTATAGCCTGAGATACGAACAGATTAGTTAAATAAATAACAAATATGAAATATGGCAGATATGTTCAAAATCTCGGAAATTCGCGAAAAACAACATATATAGCAACGTGGTAACATTTTTGGATGTCATATTGGTTAAACGCACACGAAGTGGCAACGTACGGTCCTGCATTGATAGCTTCTGTATATAACTTCAATGGTTATACAGAATGTTCCAGGTGGAGAGGTCAGTATTCTTGGAGGTATATTTTCTGCTTCGCACAGAACCCGTATCTCGACACTGCAGCTGTGCCACATTCTGTGGACTGGTCGCTGCTTTGTTAGTCTAGTTACGTGGTTGGCAGAAGACTGGGCGCCATGTCATATCAAGTCCACTAATTAATAATTATGAAATATATTTCATTCGGAATGACTACGGAGTGTCTGTAACCGAAGGAGAGACATGCAGCAAGGCGAGTTAGGGCAGTTCACAACGAAACGACGGCTCTCCCAAATTCCCGCCGCACTCAGTGATATAATTAATCAAGCGATCTTAATAGAATGTCAACATGTACTGAAGACTGAGTCCGCCAAAAGAACGCGTCTCTCTGTGGAGGTTACAAGAAGGAAAGAGGACAGATATATCGAATAGGGTTCTCCTGCAGAAAAATCTGTAATAGTTTCGGAAACTGATATATTTTGTCCGTGGTAATTACTTATATTATCCGTCAAATTTAAAGAAGCATAATAATTTTTCTTTTTTCTCCGGTATTTCTTTTTACAACTCTTGTCCTTCTTATCATTTTCTCTTTCTCCTTCTTTCCTCGCTCTCCTTTATATGTATTAAAATAGCTCTCTCTCTCGCCTCCATTCTTCAGTGCCTGAATCCGTTTCGTATATTCATTTACCTGCATCTCCACCCCCACCACCCCAAGGTTTTTTTATATTCCCACCCTATTTGTGTTCATCCAGCATGCCCTCACGCCTTTCCCTTATCTAGCAAAGTTAAGAGGCAGTTGGGGTTTAGGCCGCGTGAAGGCGATTAGGAATACGCCCACCGTAGCCCTGCGAGTCGTAGGAGACCATGTAAAGGGAATCCAGCGGCCGGGGGTATAACTGGGCAGCACTGCCCCTGGGGATATAAATATGGAGACCTGCCCCTCCAGGTTTGGGGGGGTCTCGAATCTGCGAGAGTCCCAAGAATACGCTGGCGAAGGCCAGCAGGAACTGTAAATGACCTGTCCTCTCGTCAGAAAAGGCGCCTCACGCCAACAAACCAGCAACTGTCTAACCATGACAGAAATCTAGTCTCGGGCCCCAAACTGCGGCTTAACACCAAGATATATTGGTCGACTGACCGTCGGTAGTGTACTTTAAATTTAATTTAAGTTCTGTGTTTCCTCCGCTTCCTAGTACAGGAAGACAGTAGCTCTGGCTTTTTCCTCCGTATCCTAGCAACGNTAACGTTCAGTTTGGGAGAAAGTGGTTTGGGCAAAAGGACAGGGTTTTTGACAATTACATATATATATATATATATATATATAATTTCATTAGTAATCTATCATACGACAGATCCACAGTCTCTTTAAAAACAGTTCCTCCACTTAATGCGATCTAGAGCTTTCTCCTTCAAATAAAAATATCCTCTTCTGTCCCCAAGGTCATCCAGCATCTTCTTACGTCTTTTTCCTCGTCTTCTGGATCTCGCATACATATTATCTCTGTTTTTGGAAAGAGACTATCCAGAAAAAGTGATATGTGGTAGTTTTTCCATTTGCTTTCCACATCGCAGTACAACAGCCGTTCAAACCATTCTGGTCACGCCTGTTGCTATACAAACTTGAACCATCTCGAGCATCATTTGCTCTGCGCTTCAAGTCGCTGCTGATGACGCTGCTTCCGGCATCAGTTTTTGGTTTTTGGTGTCTCTCTTCGTCTGATGCCTACCCTTTGACCTGTTCAGCAAGGGAGGCCCTGCCAGTAGCTACGCTACCGCTGGTATAGCTCTCAGTAGTAGTGGGATTTACTGAACCCTTACAACTCCTAAATACAAATAACGTGTATACTGTCACTGTTTCACACGCTTCGCAAATCACTACAGACACACTACAGCTCATTCTGTTACGGCCTTCACTAGCTGTTGCTTGGTAGCGGCCTCAACGGCTGACGTTCTATGGGTTTCCGAACTAACCCCATTCTCAGCTACCAGTTTCTAACAGAAACAGTTTACCACGACTGATCTCCAGCGTTATCTAACCTACTCACTCACTCACTCACTCACTCACTCATAACTTGTCAAGTTCATAACATCTCTGCACGAACAGCACAGAAAACGCATTTCCTCTGTTGCTGTTTATGGGTCGCTGCCTGGTAAGGGCCCTTGCATAATTATTCATTTCGAGGTCGTTCCTTAGCAACGGGTCAACATGCCATAGCTATCATAGTGTGTTGTTTTATTGATTAGTAACAGGAAAGATATTAAAATATTATTTTATTCGAAATTGGTTAGGCAACTCATGCATCTCCACTGTTTGACACACCTACTGCCCGTTACAAAATCACAGCAAGAGTCAAACTCAGGCAATATTATCTGTAACCACGTTTGAAAAGCCAAGTCTTTCACGTCCAATTGGTATATATATATTGTTCAATGATCATCATCATCTGCAAAACAGCCCTTCTTGAGCCACACCCTTCTTCAGAAAATTTTGTGAGATTACATCCAGTTTTCACATCTTTGGACATATCAATATTTCTTTTTCTCAGCAAGATCGTCAGCCTTGCGTCCAACCCGCAAGCTGGAGGACCAGGTGTCTGTATTTATGTCCCCCAGTGACAAGGCGGCCCAGTTATACCCCCAAGTACCGGGTTCCCTCTTAGTCACCTTCTACAATTCCAGACATATGGTGGAGATATTATAACACGCCTCCACACCGAGAGTGTAGAAAGATAGAATGATTAAAGAAATAATTAACTGTAAATTATTTGAAACGAAATGGTTGTGTAATTGCTGTGTTTGTGGACTCTATCCATCGCTTTGTTTTTTTTTTATTTCAAACAGAATATTTCGGAGACAGGTTTCTGTCTCCTTCAAGTGGAACATATTCAGATGGGCCGAATAATAGAGTTTATCCCAATTTCGGCTGTGGTCTGATTAATGTGCTATGTCCGAGTTTTAATGAAAGACTGAGGTAAATCACAGAAACCTCAATCAGAATAGCCGATGCCCGGGCTGATATTCGAACAATCCACCTCCCAAATCCAAGAGAGTTACTGCTAGCACAACGTGTTCGCTGATAGTCTTCGTAGTTGGTTGAGGGGCTATGCTACAAGCCGGAAGGTCGTGGGTTCAAGTCCCGATGAGGTAATTGGAATTTTTTCGGTTCACCTAATCCTTCCAGCCGCACTAGGCCCTGGGGTTTACTCAGCCTCTAACAGAAATGAGTACCAGGAGTGAATTAAATGATTTTCCTGGGGAGTAAAGCGCGGCGGGCGCGTAAGGCTGACAACCTTACCGACATCTTTGAGCCCATTCTCTAGATAATGGGGACCCTCAACGTCTCACAACACTATGGGCCTTCACGGCCTGGTATCGGGATAGTTTTACTTTACTTTTAACTATTGAATGAGATTAAAATTCCAGCAGATACCTCGAAGTCCATCTAATCTACAAGCCAGGATACCCCATACCGCAACCTTACAGGAAAAGATTTCTTTGTAAATATGGATGTAATTCCCACCGGCCTTTGAATAACGGAATTAGATTGAAACAATCATCTAGTAACTTTCAAGTGATGACTTAAGTGTTTACATCATTAAACTTATGATGACGCAATACTGTCCCCATACGAATCCAATCAAATATGTCGTAATGTACTGTCGCGTGTTGCCTATGCGGCGCGACAAATAACTTCACATGGGTCTCGGATTTAGCGGATATTTATTGAACACTCACTCTTACACACTCAAGTATAATTACTGTCACTACTTCGTCAAGCGAGCCCTCGTGCGTCCTGCCAGAAGGATAGCTCCCCGATTTGTAAGCTAATAGAAAGCGAACGCTTTATCGCCCTTAGCCGCTGGTTTGTTTACAGTCCCCCAGAACTGAGAGTTGCCCCCTTGCTTAGCACCGCATTAGCCTCTGTGACAAATGGGGCGGGAGTGTAACCTCGAGAGGGGTGTTCAAACATAGTCACGCGTGCCTCAAATAAAACTACATCGTGTTCAAAGTATCAGTGGCTGAAACTAAAACTGATTCGTAACACATCACGTGAGACGTAGTTCAGAGTTACTGGACGCACTGAAATACCTATCCATTTCAGCTCTGAACATTATCACGTGTCGGGGTTTTCGCGTGATTTGTAAGACGCATTTTGGTTTGGATGATTGGATTTATTGCACCCTATACATTCCAAACTCGGAACTAAAAGTAATACAGCGCTATCGCTGATTTACACACGTTACAGTTCACCGATGCACACGCAATAGGGTTCTCACTCTTTACTAGTCGTATCCTGGCAACGGATTTATAAAAGTCTAATTGTCACTTCACATCACATGAGAAGTCTTCTTGCCACAGTCTAATTCGTTTCTCACCATTATACTGTAGTTGCCAATTCCGAACACTCGACTCATTTCAATTCCAAGTTCATATCCCGGCAGGCTGACGTCCCGAAACTCGACTCTTCGCTCTATCCTGCTGAGTAGAATTTTTCTTTTAGCACTTTGCACGGACCCCGAGCAACGCACCGTCTTCTATTGTACCATACTCTTTTAGGCGTGTTTACCGCACAATTACATAGCAACAGTCGCGGCACGGACAACATAGAAAACAGACTCTCTATTTTTGAGGCGTGTTAACCACGGGCACGTATTTACCGAGACGTTGTCTAGCAATGGGCACAATATTTTATACAAAACTGAAAAGACTACTGCAGTCCTTATATCCTTCTTCCCTTCCCTTTTACTCTTATTTCATTCTGTTTCTTTCTCCTCTATTTGCCTCATCCTCTTTCCTTACTACGTGCTCTGATATGTCACAATCTAATTAAACATCGTAACACCCAACCCTGAGAATAATACATGCTCCAAAAATCAATTCTAAACAAACATTTTTTCATTAACATGTCAGTTGATGAGAGAAGGTCCATCTTCAGGCTGAATTAGTACTACCCGCAATCAGAGCGTGTAGTGTGTTAACATTATCTCACGCAGCACCATTATGATTTCAATGTACAGACGGGGAGAAGAAAGTCGTGGCTTCTTTCACTTAAACTTAGTCTGATCATAAGTGATATGGACTACCTTACCATGTTTGGCATTGTGACACGACGCCTGAAAGTCGGCATATTACATTCAGAATATACGTTCATTGCTAGGCAGCGACTCGGTAAACACGTTCCCGCTGCAACGAATATGCGAGAAACAATGAAGGGATTGATAGGAAATGGTGCTTTCTATTGAGTCCGTCCCGAAGCTAGGCTATACTCGTATAACTCGGAGCCCAGGCAAGCTGAGTTATTGAGAGTGTCAGTTGAGAACTGGTAGCCGAGAGTTGATCTCTGCGAAGATGACTTGAGAAGAGATGGCAACGAGATAGTTGGCAATTGCAGCAGAGACTGGATTAAGAGTTCCGGAGTTGGCAGTTGGCAGATGATGGAGGGGTCAAGAGAGTTAAGTTGAGAGTTGAAAGTCCGGCAGTGAAGAGAAGTTTTATGTGTGCTGCAGTACAGTGACATTTGGAGCGTGTGAATCAGTAGACTGTTATAGTTCCTGTGTTAAAATCCGTTACCAGGAAACGACTATTGGGGAGTGTAATACACTGAGAAGGTTTAGCGTGGAGTGATTTGTAGTGCTGTAATCAGCAATAGTGTTATAGTTATTTCAAGTTAAGACCTGTAAAAAATCTATTCACGAATCCAAACCCCGTCTAATAGTCACCTCTACACGTGACAGTATTTTCCTCAGACATTCTGGGTAAATGCCGCTATGGTACCCGTAAATATACAACATGATATTTTAAAAAGTTTTAGGTTTTCACGGCACCAATTATAGAGATTGACTTATGGGTATCACAACCCGTACGAGAGTAATCTTCATGGTTGCCGCCATGAGAAAATACTCTTTTCACTGAAGATGGAGGGAGTATATTCCTCAGAAATGTCGGTAAACACCTACCAAACTATACGAGATCATATTCCAGGGAGCATAATTTCCCAATTTTACACTTTTCCTTCACATTTATTCTGATTGTTTATAAACTTTTTTCATTAAAGCCTACACTTTCTATTGAAATTGAATTTTCAAAATTAATTTTTTAAATGATACAGGGGTTTTGTTGGGGAGTTGGTCGTTACTTATGTGATCAAACATATCCTCTGAATTTGTGCAACAATGCATTATCATCTTCACACAACAATGCCAGTCTTGCTTCTTCAGCGGTTTGTTTCAAAACGAAGAGTTCTTTCTTCTAGGATATACCGCCGTGTAGACCGCTGAAGCCATGTGACGTTTCGGAGGAATTTCTCACTTTCATTTTCAGGACCGAAGAATAAACTGAGCAAAAAATCAGATTGAAAAAGACATACATCCTATCTACTTCACGTACGTTTCTTGCTTGGCTTATTCTTTGTCCCTGAAGATGGACACGAAATATTCATCGGAAACGTCTGTTAATTTTCAGCGGATTATATGATAATATACCCTACAAGATAGAACTCTTCATAACCACCGCTGTGAGAACCTCAAATCTTGAATATTGTAACAGATTCAGGGACTAGGCACAGTTTGGATTGATAATTGGATCTCTTGGATTCATAAAACTCTTAACTGCAAAGAGTTATGGCGCTCTCGCTAATTCACACTCGACTTCTCATTTCTATAGCTTCCCTGAGCATTGCCTAGCAACGGATCCCAACAGTATCATCTGCTTTCATGCCTACGTCGTTGTCGGTTGGCTACCATCTCACAACTGGTCCACATCTGACCTCTCACTGTCTATAACTATCAATTCTCAAGTCAAAGTCACATTACGGCTACAAGCCGGAAGGTTGCGGGTTCAAGTCTCGATGAGGTCATTGAACTTTTTTTCAGTCGACCTAATCCTTCCAGCCGCACTAGGCCCTGGGGTTTACTCAGCTTCTAACTGAAATGAGTACCAGGAATTAATTAATAATTTTCCTGGGGAGTAAAGGGCGGCCGGCGCGTAAGGCTGACAACCTCACGGCCATCTTTGAGCCGATTGTATAGATAGTGTGGGACGCTCAACGTCTCACAACCCTATGGGCCTTTAAGGCCTGGTACGGGGATAGCTTTACTTACTTTTTTACTTTTACTTTTTACATCCTATTCTGTTAAAACATCGAGGTACAGGCGCGTCGACACAAAAAGAAGTATATTGAACTTCAATAAAATCTATTAAAATATAAGCGGTTTAATCAGATTTACTGTTTGGTTCAACCACTACATGTTTCGGTCGCTTGAACAATCATCATGTAACCTGTAAATAAATGAATAAAACTCGTCGTTATTGAATTGCAGAATTAAATGGATCCATTTTCACAATGGAAAATATCGTAATAAATTCAATTGCTAAGTCATAAAAAATAATACATAAATAATAGTGACTTAGTTGAACTGTTAAAAAGTTAAAACAGGCCGGAGATGGAAAGTAATGTGGTCCTTGTTTAGTGTGCTTTAAGAAGGGTGTGTATGTACAAGTACAGTTGAGTGACAATTGTATTGTTGTATTTACTTAAAGGTTAATATATTACTTATTAATTGCGGATCTTTCCTCTTCTGAAAATGAGAGGAATAACAACAGGCTCTTTAGGGTGCATTCCTAGACAACGGTTAGCTAAGCATGCTTCCGAGCGTTACGCTGTCAACAAGAATAGACGTCCGCTGCTGGGCAACACACACAATACGCGCCGAGACTGGTTGCTAAACAACTGGGTTGTAATACTTCTCTGCAATAATAGAGGAAGGTGTTTCTATGGGGTCCGTGCCGAGGCTGTATGAAGAGGGTATATATGGAGGCGGGGTCTAAGGTGTAGATAGTGAACACCAATTCAAAAAAAAAAAGACTAGCCCCTCCTATTTATCATTGAGGAGGATCAACGAAGGGGGAGAAGAAACCAAAGGTCTAGACACTAAACCAAAATATGGCCTTTGGTTCCCAGCGGGGCCCGATGCCAGGAGTGACTGTGCTAGCTGATTGCCGGCAGTAACCTTCTGCTCTGCTCTGATATGCGGCGGAGTCGAATACCTCCACCGTGACCTTACAAGGCGCAGGAAGCGACGAAAGAGAAGCCTCAAATCTGAGACAATAAAATATGGATGCGAGTCCCAAGGGACTCGGACCTGAGAAAGACTGCACTGGCAAGAGCCAGCAGCATATACAAAAAACAAACCCGTCCTCTCGTCAGAGAGGGCGCCCCACAGAAACAAGACCGTAACTGTCAAACGGTAATAAATATCTGGTCATGAGCCCGAGATGGGGTTCGACACCATGACTGACTGACTGACTGACTGACTTTCAGTCGCAATGTGACTTTGACTTTGACTAGTTAGAACTGGGAGTTGTGAGCGTCAAGAGAACTGGTTAGGGAATTGGAATTGGGAGTAGAGAAATTTTAAGATAATTGTTGCTGAAGAATTAGAAGTCAGGCTGTGAAGACTTTATTTGTGTGTTACAGTTACAGTAACCTTTAGGGTGTTACAATTAACTGTAGATACGACTTCCGAACATCCAATAAATTCAATCAATAAATTTCGTCACGCTAACCCCAATACCTGACAATATTGTGCTGGTGAGGAGCGTTGTGCTCTGTAGATGAGATGTGGTATGCAAGTGTGTAGCTGTTACTTTCTGGTAACCGGTGGAAGCACTGTAATTAAATAAGTTGATTAATTTTGATGATTGATTGCGAAGTTCTTATAATATTCTAATGTGGTAAGGAAAAGTAAGATAAGTGTCCCTGTAACAGGAAGTGAAGGCCCATAGGTTTGCGAAACGTCGAGGCCCATAAGTTTGTGAAACGTCGAGGCTTCCACATTTTCCAGAAAATCGGCTCACAGATGGCGGTGAGGTTGTCAGCCTTAAGCGCCGGTCGCCCTTTACCAGCAGGAAGATTCCTGGTACTCATTTCTGTTAGGGGCTCAGTCGATCCCAGGGTCATAGTGCGGCTAGAAGGATTAGGTCAATTGAGAAATGGAATCCGCGACTTTCTAGCCTATAGCACAGTGCCTCAATCAATTATGCTACGATGTGCGTTTGTAATTATGGAAATGAATATATGTCATTTGCTTACATGGAGCCTAGATGTGCCTGGAGTGTAATCTAGGTCTAGTTGTTATTTGACGTGAAAGGTTTTCGTAAGAATATTTCCCTTATTTAAAAAGAATTAAGTAGGCTTACGGGATCTCCGTGCTGTCTGTGAGTCTGTGAATCCCTTCTTGAATTTCTGAATGCCTGAACTAATCTTCATGAAGCTTGACAATGTATATCTTGGCACCTGAGCCCATCTCAACGGCGTGCTTCATAAATCCCTCCCATCAGTCTGTATGTCTGTATGTGTAATCCCCTATCATTGCTAGGTAAAGGCTCGGTAAAATTCATGCATACTTTCTTTACTAAGCAACGGGTCGATTAACACATTCCCGTGGCCATGAATATACGGTTTTTCTAGATCTTACACATCCGGCAGGACTCCTTGGGCGGGGGTTCAGCTCGTCGCAAGGCCTCTACCTGTACATAAACACAGAAAGACGCACACAAACATCCGTGCCCTGAGTGGGATTTGAACCCACGATCCCGGCTTCCGAGCGAGCGAAGACAGTGAATGCCCAGGGACAACTTTACATATAAATATATACTGTGTAGAAAAATGTAATGTTAAAGCAGCTGGTAGATACAGTTGCCAATAAGGTTTAAAGGGGTAAGTACGATATGTATGCTGGCAACATGCTTATCGACTTCTAAAGGTGCGTCCATTACTCGTGCTCGTGCTCGTAAATCTTCGTCCATATTACTTCAGTTGCTCGCCAGGCTTCGGCGTGTGAGAATCCGTATATTTACCCGTAGTGTGTGTAGGCTGTAGTCGTATTTTAATTTATTGGCTATAGTTTTTAAAGTAAAAATTTTAAATTTGCCTGTCTCGTGACTTATCATATCTGTGTAGACCCAGTTGTGGGACTACAGTAAACACTGAGCTGTACTCTGCATGAGACCGTTTCTGAGAACATTATTTCTTAATGTCAAGTGGCTGTAGAGAAAACGTTAAAGGCTATGTCCTCGTGCCACGTAATATTCCTTCTTGAGGGACAGATAATGCGATATTTCCCGCATTTAGAGAATCCCATGGTTCATTTCCTTACACAGAATAGACAGCGATTAGACTTAATTATTTTGTTATGTTTTATATTAAGACGTATATCAATATTTCATAATAGGCCGCAGCACAATTTTCAGACAGAAATTATAGAAAAAATAATTTTCTTGGAATATTATTTCAGGAGTAGAACACCCTGTATTACTAATTATGAATATAATTTTTTTAAAATGAAGTGTGATTTCGAATATTTCGAATATAAGCCGCACCCCAGTTTTCCTCTCGACTTTTTGGCAAAAAATTTGCGGCCTATACATGCGTAAATACGGTACGTAATTGTATCAACATTCCTGTCGTTGTACGGATATACGCATGCGCTTTCGTTCTTATGAAGTTGCGACGAACACCCTTCTAACAGGGTGAGGGGCTACATTGCACCCCCACGAACAATAATTACGCGTTAAACTTCATATTTTTTTCCTATGAGGAAGGAACATAAAGAATTCTGAACAACATCCAAGCATTTCATGAATTTGATCTGAGCTCAATTTCTTCTTGAGTATACAAGATATGCGTTTATTACCGTATTTCGAGACTGCTGTCCTCATGTTACGGTTTCGCCCTGCATTCCTGTGCCAGCATAGGCACGTATAAGCTAAGAATCTGTTAATGGAATTAGCCCGTGGCTTCCGAGCGACGAAGTCTGCTCCTGCAACTTGTTTCAGCAGTAACTTGCATCCCACACACATTGCAGACTGAAAGAAAAGGAGGAGCAGGTAAAATTAGGATAAGATGTAGGAAGAGAAAAGGAGATGGAGTAGGAGAGCAAGGAGAAAGAGAAGAGGTAGTAGGAAACCATGGAGAAAGGGAGACTGAGTAAGAAGGCAAAGAGAAATAGTAGATGGAGTAAGAAGGCAAAGTGAAATAGGAGATGAAGTAAGAAGGCAAAGAGAAATAGGAGATGGAGTAAGAAGGCAAGAAGGAAGAGAAGATGGAGTACGAAGTTGAGAAGGAAGAGAAGATGGAGTAAGAAGGCAAAGAGGAATAGGAAATGGGGAAGGAAAGCAAGGTGGAAGAGATGGAGTAGGAAGGTAAGAAGACAAGAAGGAATAGGAGATGGAGTAAGAAGGTGAGAAGGAAGAGAAGATGGCGTAAGAAGGCAAAGAGGAATGGGAAATGGAGAAGGAAAGCAAGCAGGAAGAGGAGATGGAGTAGGAAGGCAAGGAGAAAGAGAAGACAGAGTAGGAAGAGAATAATAAATATGAGATGAAACAGGAAGAGTTGACGGAGTAAAAGGGCGAAGAGTTGATGCAATTTGAACAGGGGAAATATTTAAGAATGCGACTTCCTGACGCCTGGAGTCTAAAAAGAGACAGAGCCGTCACGATCTTTACCCTTTTCCTCTTTGGACGAGAAGTTGACTGACCGCTGTGGTCAAAGTCAGTGGGTCTGCTTGATTGTGGTTTTAGTCCTGACTGAGGCTTGAATGTGGGCTGTTTGTGTGTTTTACCACCACTGATCTCTCTATCCCGCGTTTGTGTTCGGCGGATCGTGACCGCTCGAAACAGCGGCGGGCGACAAGAATATTACTGTTCAGTTCAAAAACCACGAGCACAATGCTTACAGCGTATCTATCTCCCAGTTACAGTTTTCACAAAAGTCACTGTTTACTATGAAGGACCCTACTGAGATAACTTCAAACCTGTCACAGCATGGCTCCATATACCGAGGGAACTTCGGCACGTCATCATGAAATAGTGACGCAGAACTTATTTTGTAATTGTTATATCAGAAACCTGATACTACTGCCTTTGGTTTCAGACTTATGGGCCACCTTGTTCATTCGTTCGGTATTTGTGAAATGAATACGAAAGGCCAGACGCTATCACCCTTCCCCGACAACACTTTCAGAAGCAACGTGCCATGACTGGCGTGTTGAAAGTGAAAACCCGGAAGGAAGAAGTAATTTTTTATTGCTAGTGGGGTGGGACTAAGTCCCTTGTACTGCGGCCACTTCTGGCCTATTGTACCAGCCCCAGATGATAGGTGAGGGTGATTGTGGAGCAGTTGGTGGAATGAAGATTGGCAGGGGAAACCGAAGTACTCGGAGGAAACCTGCCCAAGCGCCACTTTGTCCACCACAAATCCCACTTGACCAGACCCGGGATCGAACCAGGGCCGCCGCGGTGGGAAGCCAGCGACTAACCGCTTGAGCTAAGGCGCGGCCTAAGGCGGGAGTAAGTGCAAGAAGTTAGGAAATATTTTTTTACGATACATTTCCTCAATGCATAACTTGTACTCTTCGCCAATTTTAATTAGAAATGGCCATATCAAGGAGTATGAGATGTTCAGGATATGTGGCACGAACGAAGAGAAGAAGAATGCATATAGGATATCGGTGGAAAAGCCAGAAGGAAAGAACCAACAGGAAGACAAGGACGTAGGTGGGAGGAAAATATTAAAATGGATTTTAGAGAGAGAGAGAGGATGAGGTGGTGTGGACTGGAACGATCTGGTCCAGGACAGGGACCAGTGGAAGGGCTCTTGTGAACACGGTAATGAATCTTCAGGTTTCATAAAATGTTAGGAAAGTTTTGCGTAGCTGCGCAACTGGTGGCTTCTCAAGGACTTAGCTCCATGGAGTGAGTTCGGTTCCTTCCTTAGAGTACTCGTAGTGTACTTGACCTACTATGGGAACTATGGCACGCCATCGTCAGGCAGTGATGTGCCTTGTGTAAGAACTTCCGAATTTCTCACCGGCGTATGAATAACGTGTGTTTCTTAAAAAATACAGTCCATTAAATTTGTATGAATGAAGTGACTGTCTAGACTATTGAGACTCTTTTTAACAAAATTGAGGTATTCGTATACCAGTGGGAAATGTAGAGAATCTTATACAGAACTTTTCTTCCGCAATGTTGCCTACATTGCGTGACGTCAACTGGTTCGTAGAGTAGATTGACTCTTCTTACACTACTATTTTCTTTACGTGAATAAAGTATGATACTGACATAAATTTGGAGGTTTTGACGGCAATGACTGTTCATTTCGTTGTCTTCTGGGTTATGACCCTATATGCCGATACCCACGCTCCGGAGGAACATGATTTCACTGTCTTCAGAGTTGCTGTACGTAGGGCGAGGAATCGATTTTGTTATATGGACAGGCAGTAAATAAAGCATTCACTCAGAACCAAGGAAGGAGAAAATAAATGGCATCCGGTCCATTCCCACCGTTCCTATTGGTCCGGAAGTCTCGGTCTGAGACTGTCGTCACTGAGGTTTCCCGTGGATATCCTCAGTCGCTCTAAGTTAAATTCTACACAAAAAGGCACTGTCACTACTCAGCTTAATTTTTTTTTACCCTGTCTCACTGGACTGAGTGACAATCTTCATTTCAACATGCCTGTTAACACAAACGATTCCTTACCCGACTCACTTGGATCCGGAAGATGGAGGCAGCAGTTGCCTCCGAAACGCTGATATCTACCTACAATGTTACGTAATGACACACCCCAGAACGTCACAATCTGAACAGTCTTGTACTGTTTTCCTTCAAATCTTCATCCGGAGTGTATTAAATCTACAAACCCGTAAAAAAATTAGCTAAGGGGGTAACGGATCTGAAGAATGTGAAATACAATGAAACGATTTTAACAAGAAGATACATATAGTTACTATAGGATTCTGACGATGGTGTATAACACACTGATATATTGGGTTTTTGGACTTTATCCATCGTCCTGGTTTTTAAGATAACTAATAAAAACACGACGTTTCGGAAACTGGATCTGTTTCCGTCCTCAGGTGAAGGAAAAGGGAAACACCTATTCTGTTGGGTCCGTTAGAAAGAGCTAGCCTCAATCACTCAGGCTAGCTCTTTCTAACGGACCCAACAGAATAGGTGTTTTCCTTCACCTGAGGACGGAAACAGGTCCAGTTTCCGAAACGTCGTGTTTTTATTAGTTATCTTAAAAACCAGGACGATGGATAAAGTCCAAAAACCCAATATATCAAGACGATACATAGTGTAAAGGGAACAAATAACGCCACCAATTCAGTTAATCGGTCACAGCTTTCGAACTACATGTCAGAAAGGAAAAAATTTTAATTTCCTAAGAAGCAGCAGACCTTAACAATTTCAGAGATGTAAAGTGGTTTACAATATCTTCACTCTTTGTCAATGTGATGTGATGTGAATGTAAGAAAAGGCAAAATTGCGTTATTTTCATGCAGGCAGGCTATTAACGCCAGTCATATCCGAAGTTGTTTTAATCGAACAAAATTTACAAAAACTGGAATTTATTTAAGGAATATAAGTTCCAGAAACAAATGTTTCAACTCAAACCTCTATACACAGAACCAGTGGGAGAATCCTACCGCTTCCACTTGCAGTAAACCAGACCGCTATTTTCACGGTCTCCCCTTTTTCTCCCTGAGTAGCATTGTGAACATTTTACTATCTTTTACAACCAACAGCTTCTGATTACAGTAACTGTAAGTGAGTTTAAATCCGATCTCGTTCAAATTGTAAATTAAATGAGGTCACTGGTGCAACTTCATGGCGTCCATTGCTTAACTCAAAAGTCTGAAGAAATCATGTTGAATTTCTCTGATAGATATTATTAGTCGGCCAGAGCTGAGATTTTCTTCCATCCTCGGAGTTAAACCTGGTTTCCTTCTCATAAAGCAAACCAGTCCCTTCCCGCCACTCTGCCTTTCCACGGATTTTGTGCGCTATGCTCCTTGCATATGTGAACATCAAACCTGCGAATATCATACAGCCTAATTCCAAATTCAACTTGTGGCAAACTGACTTTCCCTTGGAGTTGTTTATCGGCTTCTGCAGGCTAGAATGCATTTCTCCTAAGCTTCTTCAGAGGAGATCCCTCTCGACTAACGCAATCACGAAGTGCCCTGCGGGGAATACCACGTATCTTGGATGCAGCTGCGAGGGTGAAGGTAAAAAGGTGAAGCTATCCCTGTAACATGCCTTGGGGGCCCATAGGGTTGTGAGAGGTCGGGGCTCCCACATTTTCTAGACAGTTGACTCACAGATGGTGGTGAGGTTGTCAGACTTACGCGCAGTTCACCCTTTACCCCCAGGAAGATTCCTGGTATTAATTTCTGTTAGAAGCTGAGTCGTCCTCTCACTGGGTCACAATGCGCCTGGAAGGATTACGTCAATAACTTCATAGGGAATCGAACCCGCCACCTTTCGGCTTCTAGTATAATACATCAACTACGCTACAGCGTGTAGCTCCAAGGGAATCCCCAGAATTTACAGCAGACGCGGAGAGCTTTATCTATTCTGTTGACCATCGAGCACTGACAGTTTTGTATATTTTTATCACGATCTCAAAAGAATGCTATCAGATATTCAGACAAAAATTTTTAAATAAAAAAGAAGATGATGGAGGACTAATAGGTAAGTGATGCTTAGAGCGAAAGGAAGCAGCGTAACTTGAAGATATCAACATATAAGGCACATTATGTTGTGTTAAAAAGGTTAATCTCGATAATGAAAATGTAGCTTTCACTTGTTTTAACTCAGTTCTTGATAAAATTAAAATTAACCGTTTGGCATTATTAGCTTAATCAACAGTGGCGGTATTATGCTATTCCATCGCCGAATAAAGTTAAAGAATAAATGAACCTTCTAATATCGTCCACAGAAATAACGATAAACACTGCATACAGTCGCGTAAATATTTACTAATATAAGCTGATTGTTATAACATTGAGACTCTTAACCTGTGATAGCGCAAAATATTCAGTCGCTCAAAATTGAGGCAGCAACTGAGATCTGATAACTATTCGAGCGCTTGCAGCCTACTGGGACAGACCTGGACGTTTTCAAGGTGACACTGGTAGTTGGTGAATATGATACAGTGCTCACAGCACCTGAAGGGCAACGAATTGTCTACATTTTCACAGTTACTTTCAAAAAGTACGGGTGACATCCGCGTGGCATTAATTATCCCCTAGAGCCCCCCTTGATGATGGTCGTATACCGATTGCCTAGCAACAGTCGCTGCACGGACTCGCCTGTTGCGTGACGTCACAGCCTAGCGGGTAAGGGTGTTTACCGAGCGTTGCGTAATAATGGAAGGAGTGGCGGTATGTGACGTCACTCGAGGAACAAGCAGAGTTCACATGACCCCTACTTCCTGTTGCGCCATCCACGTTACAAAATTATCCTTCCATCTATGGCTAGATCTTCTAAGTGCTCTCTTTGCTTCAGGATTACCAATTTAAATTTTTGTATGGATCTCTCATGCCTCCCACGTCATGAGAACTTCACACAACGGATCAACAAATCATATACATCAAATCGCAACAACCCATAGAGGCGACGTTTACAAATACTAATTCGTTGTTCTGTTTGAGTGACTTTCATGTGCGATTTCAGTTGCACAATGCAGTTCTGTTTATTATACACGCAATTAATTCACATGAGTAAGCTCGACAGTTGGCAGGCCAGCGCAGGATTAGTTCAACACCTGGTACGGAAGTTGGACCTGGGAAGCTGACAATTTTCCGCCCACGTTTCAACTAAAATGTCGAACGGCGCCTTTGCACGATTTATCTCGTTGTTCACGAAAAGTGACGCCACAGTACGAACCGACTTTGACGGACATCAAATATGGCATCTACACAGTAATGACGGACGAACAAATTATTTTATATCGCTACTATTAATCATATAGCAAGGAAACTCTGTGTTTAACTAATTAAGTACTATGCCATGATGACGTATGAGGGAGTGGATGTATAGATCCACATTTTTTCACCTCGGCACTACCTGCAGGTGATTGATCAGTTTCACTCGCTGGCCGATTTAACCCCAGGGGAAATGCCCCCGGTACCCACTGTGTACAGAAATAATGTGTAATGTACAGAAATATATTTGTATTAATGTACCATCGTCAGAAACATTTTACATCTTAGGAACAAATCCAGTTTCGGAAACACAGCGCATACAAAAATACTCCTGAGAATGGACAATATCAAATTAATCCCTCTTCTACATATATTAAATATTTCTGCAGGTATGATATTTGTCATTCTGCAAATTCTGCTTACCATAGCAACGAATTGTGAAATATTAAAACGTTACATGGACGTAAATATGAAGGTCAAGTATAAGCGAGATACCTTTCTTTCCGTGTATTGTGTATATTCTGTGATAATAATATTTTTACTGTATGTGTAAAGTGTAGCATACTGTATAAAGGAGACGGTTTACGACTATTTGTGTGTGTTATTCTTGGGAGATGGCTTTAAACGTTGGCCTCGCACATCATTCGATAACATGTAGGAATTGAAAGGAATACGGGAGAAGTTAGACAGTTTACCCACCAACAGCAAGAGGCTTTGCCCATGCCGGAGCGTTGAATCTAGCTGAAATTTCGTTAAACCTACAGGAAAAGTGAGTAGTAGGGAAATTTATATATCACACGACAAGACTCCCCGCTGGGATCTCAACGGGTTCTACACTGCTACTGTGACATAAGGAGCTTTGGATCATGATACTAACGTTCAGCACATACCACAAAATATTCAAAATTAAGAATTTGACAGTTGAAGCTTCGTCGTTTTACACTTTCGCTTACAATGGTTCCTGTACTCCACCGCCCCCCTACTGCCTGTTTACTTGTTGCGCGGCAGTCTGCAAGTGGATATTCCGCGCTACCTGTCATCTCATCAAGCGAAATTGGATTGTGCGGTCTGTCAGCCCTCTGAAATCGATTTAATTTGTGTGTGTGATGAACAGTAAGCTGACATATCCTACTGGCCGCCTGGAAAATTATATTTGTCTTTCAAACTGCGATACTGACAAAGTACTATCGTTGACCGTTAAAAACTGAAAATTAATATTGAGGTGTACTTGTTCGAAGCAAGAAATGTGGACGGATAGAAACAGCAATTGATACATCACGGCTGCGTAACAGGCAACAGTGCAGGAATTCTTAGAAGGGGTTGCTTTTGTACGTTCCACGCCGAGGAAATAAAACGAGTCACGAGTCTGAGACAGTAAAATATGGTCATGAGTCCCGCCAGACTCGGACCCGAGAATGACTGCTCTGGCGAGAACCAGCGGCAATTGTAAACTAGTTATCTGTCCTCTCGACAAAGAGGATGTTACATGAGGGTTATCACCCAAGTGTTCAATTAAAATAATTGCAGGTCATGAGTCTCAAGGGGCGTGTCGCAAAGACGAACTGATTCGCGGTAAATTGCCACAAGCGAAGTAACTCTGGCTCTGACTTAGAAGAGTTCCTCACGTGGAGGCGAATTTGAATCATTCCAGCGTAGCCCCTCTAGAAGTAGGAAGCGACGAAAAGAGAACCGACTGCCTGGGGCTATATTTGGGCCACCCTGTTTCTGGGTTATACAAATACGGGGACTTCGGTTTCCCCTGCCAATCTTCATTCCACCAAATTCTTCATCATCATAATCACCCGGGCAGGCTACAATAGGCCAATCAGTGGCCGCCGTGCCGAGTGGACCCAGTTGGACTCCACCCTCCACTAAGCAAATTTAAATTAATCTTTCGCTAGTAACATTACATTTTAATATCGTATTGTGTGCGAAACAATTCCATTTCACTCTACAACGTGTTTCTGTAATTCATGCCATCATTAGGTAGGTTATTTTATATTAACACTCCCCTCTTTTTGCTATTATTCCCTTGCATTGCGTAATGAGAGGGGTAAGGTCATGAGTGTTACTTACAATATTTTACGAACTGTAATTCATATAAAAGCTTAAAAATTAGATATAATTTTCATTCTAATTTTAAATTGGTTTAAAAAATACAGTATAATTATTATTATTATTATTTAAAATTTCTTTTGTTTGTAACTTTTAAAGTAATTTGCTTTCTGGTCACAATATGAAGTGCGACCCGCTTGTGAGTGACCAGGAAGCCTGATACTTTAAAAGTTACTAGTTCAGAGCCTCCACACTGCTGAAAATAATAAATCCACTCCAACTGCTTGAGCAGTCGTCGAACACGGTACCATGGGAGATGAGGCCAAAATTACCTCCTTCGTTTAGAGAAATTCTTGAAAACCCATAAAGCTGAAATGTTATTAGAGATGGAATATGCAACATACAGATGGCAATACACCTCACGTGGTTGAGAGTGCGGAAACCCGAGGAGAGGAGTGAGTCAAATGAAAAGGCAGATCTAATATAATCTCTTGAACCCCATACTCAATATTAAAATAGCGTGTAAATAATCATGGTTCTAAAATATCGTTTGCTCTCAAACACCGCAAGAGATATTAATAATTCTGGAAATGGTATATTACGTTGTCCTGCCATTGTGACGTCATTTCTTTCGGACATCCTTGCACATCACTTGTCTCTCCTTTCTTAGAACAAAATTTCGCTGAGTCGTTATTAAACCCTGAAGTAGGCATGAGGAAAGGCTGGTTGCAAATATTCTTTATTCTCTTTTCATCCTTTTTGGTGTGAAACTTTGACTCTGACATTAGAGGATCATATAGATACAGGGTGTTTGAGTACAGGGTGCTGGTGCGAATATGAGGACCTAAACGGAAGGAGAAACACAAAGGCGGAGACAAATTTTTCACAATGTTTACTCTTAAAAAATAATATTGGAGTGATCAGAGCGAGGAAAATGAGATGAGGACATGTAGCATAAATGCGAGAAAAGAAAATATGAGAAACATGAAAGGAAAAAGCCTCTTAGGGAAATAAGGCATAGACAGGAAAATAACATTACAAGAAGTTCTGGGAAGAGCAAATCACCTACTTTCATTTCACTGCCTGTCGGGAATTTCATATCGTGGCGTGCCGCCAGAAAGTAGGAATGGTTGAGGAAATTAGAGGTGATTTCTTAGGCAACGACCTGCGTTCCCACGACAGCGGCTAGGAAGCAGAACGCTAGCAATTCCTAACAGTGGGGTTTCCACCATTGCACACGAATTGTGCGCGCTGGCAAGGGCCAGCAGCATATACGAAATACAAACCCAACCTCTCGTCAGAGAGGGCGCCCCACGAAAACAAGACCGTAACTGTCAAACAGCAATAAATATTTGGTCATGAGCAACAGATGGGGCTCGACATCAAGAATTACTGACTGACTGGCCGTCAGTCACAATGTGACATTGACTCAGACCTGACTTGAGACGAGTTCAGTTTGTATTTGATCTTAGAAGGGTAGTCAGTTTTCAATTTGGTTTCGACTATAGCAGAAGCAGTACTTGTGATAGTTGTGAATAATTGTACTTGTGAGTGAAAAAGAGATCGGTCAATAAAGTCATTGGCCAAATCCGAGACCAGCGTGAAATTTCTGGTAGCGTTATCCACGAAACACGCGACAATATAACACGGACCGCATAGGAAACACGGCGTCCAGCAGTTCATCTTTTGTCGCATATGTGTTCTTTGTAGCGGGAACGTGCTTTCCACGCCGTTGCCTAGCAACGGACGTCTCTTCTGGTTCCACCGTCCGACTCTCAGGCATTACAGCGGACACACAGACAGCAAAGCGCTCTCATGAGCCTCTTTTTACTCAGAAAATTGAAAGCAAGGTAAATATAGTAGCCCTAGCATAATCAGGGGTAGAGAATGGACCAAACAACAGTGTCAGTGCTTCGAAACGAGTGGAAGATACCAGCTCCCAAGGCAAAACGGAATGCAGAATTAAAGATGGGTACATATATTTTCGGCTGGTCACGGTAGCCGAGCGGTCTAAGGCATGTACTGTCTTCGCTCGCTTGGAAACCGGGATCGTGGGTTCGAATTCCACTCAAGGCATGGTTGTTTAGTTTGTGTGTATGTCCAAGATCTAGAAAACCCGAAGTGAACGGAGAAGTTCATGGAGGTAGGCCCCAAATAAAAGCTAACAGATTATACTGAGATCCAATGGCAGTCAAAATATCTTATTTCGACAATTAATATACACTGTATAATAGGCCTTATAGCCCATAGGATTGTGAGACGCCGAGGCTCCCACGTTTCATGATAATCGGTTCAGAGATGGCGGTCAGGTTGTCAGCCTTACTTGCCGGCCGGCTGCCGTTTACCCCCAGGAAGATTCTTGGTACTCATTTCTGTTAATGGCTGAGTCGACCACAGAGCCATATTGCGGCGGGAAGGATTAGGTAAATTGAAAAGAATCAATTGACCTCAACCGGAATTGAACCCGCGACCTTCGGGCTTGTAGCATAGTACCTAAACCAATTACGCTACCATGTGCCCCCACTTAAAAGTATAACACATAACACTAACTATTAAAACCCACTACATATTTCAACCAATTTGGTCATCATCTAGAAATGGTGCACCCTTATTACTGAATTGTCGTTACTTCATTGCAGGTAAGCTAACGAATGGGTGTATTTAATTTGGACTAAAAAGAGAAATGTCAGAGTTATTAATGCGACATTTGCTGAAATTAATTTTTAATTTTATTTCGAAGTACTGTTTGGGGGTTTCGTCACCGTGAATTGTTAATATTTAAATGCTCTGCAGCAATAGACCCTTAAAACGCGGTTAGCTACATCCCACTGTCGTTTAAATACTTTTGCACTTATGGGATAGCTTATAAAAGCATTATATTTTATATGGACAGAGGGTTATTAAATGTTCAATTTTGAAATATTAATATAATTTAATGGGTTTTTACATAGACAAATCTGGGAGTAGGATTTGGATGGGGGCTCTTTTCCGTTAGAAATAATACCAGGCACCTAATTATTATTAGAAGTCGACATTACATAAAACGGTAGCACTTAAAATAAATATAAATTATTACAAATATTTTGACGTGCTTTAGCATTAAGTAATAGATAGAAATTTAAATTAAAGTTTAGGTGTGAATATGTCATATCTAGGGTCAACTCTGCAAAGAAACGAGACATATTGTCACGTGTACGGGTGACTATAGATGGGGTTTGGACTGGACGATTTGAGTTAATGCACCTTATACATTCATGCAACTCGGGACTACAGGCATTTACAGAGCTATCCCTGTTGTACACACTTTGCAGTTCACCGTTACACGCATACTATGGGTTTCAGTCTTCACTAGTCGTATCCTGACAACGGATTTATCAGTCACTGTCACTTCACATCACATGAGAAGTCTTCTTGCCACAGTCTAATTCGTTTCTCACCATTATTCTGTAGTTACCAATTCCGAACACTCGACTCATTTCAATTCCAAGCTCATATCCCGGAAGTCTGGCGTCCCTTCTCGGTCCCGTCTTCTGACTGTGTCCCTTCGTAACCCCTTGGCAAGAAAATACAACCTGTATTGTTGACGAGTTGTGTTTACCGTACCCTTGCCTTGGAAGAGACCTCATATTGTCGCGAACGTACCCTTGCGTGGGAATGTGTTTACCGAGTCGTTGCCTAGCAATGGACATACATGTTACAGTATCATAAGCTTGTCCAGAAGCTAATGATATAAGATTGTAACTAACATGTTACCTTCAGAGTCTTTAGTATCTTTCTTTTTCGCTCATATATATGGTGTACTTACAGATGTTGTGACTTGTTAGATCTAAAATAGTTCTATTGTTGTGGTTCACTTACTGTTATGCTTGTCTATAATTAAATCTTGCGTAAAGTAGTAACTTCTGGGATATAATGCCGTGTAGTCTGTTGAAAGTCAAACCGACGTTTCGGAAGATCACTTGCAGCTTCAGGATCGAATAAGTCGAAGAAAATACCAGCATGAGAGCCACCTTAACACAAGCTTCCACGCAGGCATCTTGCTCGGTTTATTTGATAGTGAAGATGGAGGCGATATGTTCCTCCGAAACGTCAGCTGACTTTCAGTGGACTACCTGAGTTACAAGTGTGAAGATAATACTTCATGTAACCACCCGGTAAGAGAACTTCAAATCTTTACAAATGTTACGTAATTATAACTTCATAACAGTGTTAACGATTTTGCACATATTGAAGTGGCACAAGGCAACCTACGCTAGGATGTACCTACTCAGATGCGAACGGACAGAACAAGACGCTCTGGTAATAGCAAATCGTCTAATCTCCTTTCATAGGACATCGACGGCGTAGAAAAAGGAAAAAGAAAGTGATACAGACAGCAAGGTGATCTCATAAGCCTCCTAACAAAAACTGAGGAATCCACAGACAGATAGCAAGGTGATCTCATAAGCCTCCTTTTATTTTTAAGGTTGGGGAGACTGGAGAAAAGCTGCATAATGAGGACCTTCATAACATAACATACGCTTCGTCAAGTGCAATTAGAATGGTCAAGTCAAAGAGGATGAGATTGGCAGACATATAGCACGAATGGAAATGAAGAGGACTGCGTATTGGATATTGGTGAGAAAACCAGAAGGAAAGAGACCACTAGGCAGACCAAGACGTAAGTGGGTGGATAATATTAAAATGGATCTTAGAGAAATAAAATGGGATGATATGGACTGGATTGATCTGGCTCAGGATAGAGACTGGTGGAGGGCTCTTGTGAACACGGCAATGAACCTTCGGGTCCCATAAAATGCTGGGAAGTTCTTGAGTAGCTGCACAACTGGCGGTTTCCCATAAAGGGCTCAGCTCCATGGAGTTATGAGTATAAAGCACTTCACTGGCTCATCTAGATTCTGTATTTAGAACATGCTTACCCTGTCTGCAGCGCTGTGTATTGGTTCCAATGGCCTGGAAATGTTCTCTGGGCCGTGTTTTAAACGCTCTTCCCGTCTGCCTGATGCAGTTCATGAGGCTGCCTCCACAAGCTAATTGATGGGCTGTTACTTCTTTCTATTGGTTGTTCTCTTTGCTTCAAGTGGTTTCTTATTTCGTTTTCGGTTTTAAATATCAAGGGCAGATTAGTCTTGAATAATTTGGTTATGGCTCTGGGTAATTTTTCTTTTTTCTTCTTCATCCTTCATGGAATATGCATCTTTCCTACTCCGATTGGAAATTAACTTCTGAAATCGTGAATCGTATAGAAAATTGGTAGGACTCCATAGATGGGGGATCGACCAACCGAAAAGGCTACACCTACACAGAACAAAAACATAGGAATCTGTACCAAGATTCAACGTTCAGGCGGCTCGAAACTCCTGTCCCATCAAAATCACTACGCCATTACTATGACACCTGCGTGACGCAACAACAGAACTTTTAGCAATCTGTGTTTTCTATGCGGTCCTTGCAGAGGTGTTACAAGGAGAACAAGTCTCAAATTTAGTTAGCTGTGAGTGTCGCCGTCAGGTAAGGACGTGAACACGAAAGTTGAGGGATCTACGGCGTTGGAACCCTTGGAATCCGTTACCAAACAACGGCTGATGACACAGTAGACTGAGAAGTCTTAGTATGTGCTCTAGTGAACTGCTGAATGTGTGAATTAGCGATAGCGTAATTGTTACTTGTAGTTATGCTCTGTAAGTGTTCAGTAAATCCAACTACCAATTCAAACCCCGTCTATAGTCACTTATACACGTGACGGCATCGTTTATTTTCATAGATTGTGTATTATAAACAATTAATACGTCATCCATGATATGTATACAGTTGCCGTCTTGTAGTGCACTCATTTTCACCTGTTACTTCACGAAGGGAACACACATCACAAGACACGGTTTACACAGAATATAAGAAAAACGACCCCCTTAGTAGAAGAACCACACGCAAGTTTTAATTATGACACATAAGATGAATAATCTTAACAAGTTTTAGTGTGTGTAAATTTATTATAGTTGACAAATACGCACTTTTTAAATACTTTTTAAATAATTGTATAAAGGAAAGCAATGAAATAGATTAGCGTAATTAGGGCACCTGATGATGGCACTATGTTGCCGAAACATGTCGTGAAGTAACAGGTGAAATTGAGTGTACTACAAGACGGCAACTGTATACATATCATGGATGAAAATCAGTGCATCAGGACGCTAAAATACAACAAAATTAATATGTCGTTACGTATCAAACATAACCAATAACATGGAGTCTACTTAAAATGTTTATGTTATAATAATGTTCTAGACAGTGGATGAATATATTAGCTGAACTGACCGACGTCATTTTTCTTACATAACGTCGATCATTAAGTTGAGGATAACTTTCATCTATGAATATTTTCACAGGTGTTAATTCTTATATATATATATATCCAGTAGATATTTGTTTATTATTATTATTCTCGTGTCTACTGTTTGTGTCAAGCCGATCACAGTGATCCCGCGGTCTAAGGCATGAACTGTTTTCGCTCGCTGGAAGGCTGGGATCATGGGTTCGAATCCCACTAAAGATAGATATGCCTGTAATGTGTGCGTTTATTCTGTGTTTGTGCTGTTCTGTGTGTAGGTGGCGGCCTTGCGACGGGCTGATCCCCTTTCCTGTACTCTGTACAGGATCAAGAAACTGAAAAAAGCTGCAAAGCTAAAACAAAGACTGTAGAGCCATAATAATATATATTATTATTTGTGTCGCTTTTCTTAACAGATTTCCGTATATATCTCTACACCTGTCGGGGGTGATGTATATAGGATTCAACGTTATCAGTTTGCAGCAATGCCTTCACGGAATTTTTAATTTTACATGTCAAATATTACGATAAACTAACTTATTTTACCGACATTCAAGCTTATCAGCTATTTATTTAAAGTGCAGAATTGATGTGAGCGACGGACAAATTTACATAGTAGCAACATACACAACAGGATGCAAAACATACAAATGCAGTTAAATGTTCATTCGTTCATGATATAAACCAGTAGTTTTCAAACCGCGGGGGGAGGGGGCTGACTCTATTAGAAAAGGATCAATAATTGACAAATTCAGCTGAAATAATTCCTTTTAGCTGCATTCAATCATCTCTTCATGCGCACATGGCAGGTTTGTTAATCCGGGTATTTGAATAGTGAGAACAATTAGATTCCAGCACATCTCATCAATGTGGATAACGAGCATGTACAGCAATTGCATTTTAATAATTCGAAATTTGTTGTGACAGTTGTGGTTAGTTACTAATTATGAGTCACTTGGTCATAAACAGTAATATAAATTAAAGCTCAAAGGATTAAATTCATGTCAGTTCAGATAAAAAGATCTGGGAAGATACAATTGCCTACTTTCTTTGAAAAGACACGGACCGCATAGAAGAAGAAGCGTCCAATAATTTTTTTATTCAACCTCTTTATTATATCCGTAACAACACAACTAATATCAGGATCAAACAATTTTTGGCTATTGATAGCCATCATCAGGCAAATACACGGTTTACTAACATTTACAGACCAACCGTCGTTGTTGACAATCCCTACAGTACGGACAATACTTTGTGAGATGAGGCACTGACTAATATTATAATTTACTTTACTACATCTACAGTACGAGCCTCAAACACAATTTTATATACGCATAAGTATGAATATTCCAACTTGTCCGTGGGAACGAAACAACAAACAAATCACAAACCAACGACTGACGCGTTGATGTAAAAACACCAAAAGAATTTTTTTCTTATTTTACATCATACTTCTGTTTTATATAACTTCATTTATTGTATTTTTACGTCAAGTTTCTTTTATATATTTTAATAATATTGTATCCAATTTTGTTGGTGCTGCGGTTCAGTGGTGTGTGTATATGTGTGTAAATCATGTGTTTGCCTGATGATAGCTATCAATAGCCGAAACATGTAGCATGGCCGAAAATGGTCTGATCTTGATATTAGTTGTGTTGTGACGGATATAATAAAGAGGTTGTATATTGTAAAACAACAGGATGCATTAAATGAAAATTCTTTTATTGTTACATGTGCATTCGTTGCCGCAGTAAAGTTTATACTCAGCTCTTGCCTAGCAACCATAAGGGGATATACAGCCTCATGAGAGGGATTTATGCAATAGCCGTTGAGATGGGAGGTGCCATGATATACATACCAAGTTTCATGAAGAATGATTCAGCTATTCAAGACTTGATAAGGGGGATACACAAACATAGAGACACTATAAAGATCGCATAAAATTGTAGTGAAATCCAAAAAAGGGGATCATGTTAAAAATGTTTGGGAACCATTGATATGGACACAGGTAACAGAACCAAAATATGCGTTAATAAAAACTGCATTTCCCTCTGACCTGACTGGCAGCACGTGAACAAAGGTTGCTTCTCTTTGTCGAGTGTGGCCTATTTCTCTTTGCTTGTCTGTTGCGCCGTATTTTGCTAACCTAATATTTATAGTTTGACATTTATATGGATTATGCACTGCATAAATGGAAGCACGAAGCAACGTCCTCCAACAAACTGACTCAATAAAGTCCTCTTATGGACATTGCTCAGTTCTCTGTCGCGGCCAGAAACACCCGCAAGTGAGCCAGCTCACTACTGTTCGTAAGATCTGAAAGTTTGTGACGATGCTACATTAATACAATTACTGATTTTCTGCATGTTATCACGGGTTTGGATTGCTGGACGGATTTATTGGCCACTTATACACGTATATACCATTCAGAACTGCAACTGATTGCAGGGCCACTGCTAATTTCCACAGTTCACACATCACCACAGCACCAGCTAAGTCTTTTCCCACTCTGGTTTTTCTTCAACAGCCGTTCCCTAGCAACTGCTTCTAACAGTGGAGATTCTTCAGCTTCTCACTCTCACGTCGTTAATTTCCAGTGAAAGCCCCACAACTCAACTCTTGTCAACTGTAAACTCAACTATAGCGCCATATCTTCTCAGCCTCCCTTGCAGAGCTCAACTCAACTGCCAATCCTCAACCGACTCGTTGTCATCTTTTTCTCAATTCCCCTCAGCTGTTCCTGAGTCTGAGTCTTCTGTTACGACCAATAGTCAGTCGGTCAGTCTGTCTTGGAATAAAGCACCCATTTGGGACTAATGATAAGACTTTTATTATTGTCAGGCAGTTGCGGGTTTCTTGATGAGGGGCACTCTCTGACGAGATCACGGGTCTGTCGTTTACAATTGCTGCTGGCCCTCGCCAGCGCAGTCATTCTCGAGTCCGAGTGCGAGTCCCGTGGGACTCGAGACAATATTTTACTTTCTCAGATTCGAGACTTCACTTTTCGTCGCCTCCTGCGAATCGCAGGGCTATGCTGGAGGTATTCGACCCCGCCTCCACATGCGCCTTGGGTCTTCGTTATATAGCTTTGGGCCGGACCCAATAGAAACCAACAATTCCTCTGTTGTTATGGGCGGTTACCTAGCGATAGCCCAGGTACTGTTGACGTGTTTACCGGCCGTTACCAAGCAGCGGCTGCTGTTCACAGAGTCACCGACCAGCAACGGGTGGCCGTCCGATTCACATCAACATCATTATCATGGTCGTCGTAGTCGTCGCCGTCATCAACAACAACACTGCTGAGGCCATAAATACGTGTATCATTACAGCTTATCATCTTAACATAATGGAGATTCGGAACCTGGTTTGTATCTTAGTGAGAAAGCAGTACAAAAACCGCTGAAATCCCTAAGGGGGAGCTGCTATAAAGAAACTTTCTCGAAAGTACTGATCCTCAATAATATGGTAAGATTTTAGAAAGACAACTACATTTATACTAGTGAGATAATACACTTGATACAATGACAATCTCACGGAATACGCGGTAGCGTAGTTGGTTGAGGCACCATGCTATAAGTCAGAAGGTCGCTGTTTCGATTTCCGATCAGGTAATGGGATTTTTCAATTGACCTAATCCTTCCACCAGCACTGCGGTCCTGGAGTTATTCAACCTATGATAGAAATGAATACGAGCAGTCTCCCTAGGGACCAGCGAGTAAGGCTGACAACCTCGCCGCCATCTGTGAGCTGGTTGTCTAGAAAATTTGGAAGCCTCGACATCTTACAATAGCAGTGTGCTGCTGCCATATAAATGAAATGTTCTAAGCAAAGGTTGATTATAAAACGCAAACTTTGTCAAAGATACTAAACTTTTCTTTTCTTTTCGTGTGGCACCAGAGCCACAGCAATGACCATTGTCCAGTTCAGTACCAAATAACGAGACATAATTTCTTCCATACATATCTTGAACAAATATTACGGTGGAAGGTTGAGAGATTTGACCTTCAGATACAAAAAAAAACTTAATGATACAAATAATGATTTTGTATTCTACAAAATTCAATAGTAAGTGAAATGTGGTGTCCTCTGGGTTGTAATATCGTGTTGTTTGACAGAAAATCCCGACGTTTCGGAGGAACATACTTACTCCACCTTCCGTCATAGCTCAAGCGGTTAGTCGCTGGCTTCTCACCTCGGCGGTCCAGGTTCGAACCCGGGTCTGGTCAAGTGGGATTTGTTGTGGACAAAGTGGCGTTGCGGCAGGTTTTCTCCGAGTACTTCGGTTTCCCCTGCCAATCTTCATTTCACAAATTGCTCCACAATCACCCTCACCTATCATCTGGGGCTGGTAAAATAGGCCAGAAGTGACCGCAGTACAAGGGACTTAGTCCCATCCCACTAGCAATAAAAGAATCTCCACATGCATCAATTTTTGTACTCAGCAAAATTTCGATCTGATCGGTAAAGGAATGTAGGATTTATAGTTATTTATCCGTGACGTCCTCCGAGGAATCACTCTGTATATTATCGAACAACATATAACTTTATGTTGTTACAAACTTGGTCTATTTGCATATAGACGTCATAATTTCAGTGCCCATGGCTACTTGATCTCTTATTAAGCTCACTGCAATCTCTGCTCATAACGCCACATCCCTCGAGACTCAAACCTGGTAGAGAGACCATTATTTATGAAACTTTCTCCATTTGTTTCTTCCATTTATCAATTCGGAAGGGGGGGGGGTAAACTCAGAACACCTAACACAATTAAAGTTAACCCCGTATCCATTTACCAATGCACTGTTTGCGAGTATACTGAGACATTAATTGACGTAGGTTCCATAAAATAATCAGAAGTTTCTACGCCATCCAACTTTAACTTGAACAACTAAACTATGAGGGAAATTAGAAAATTCCTAATTAACCCTTTAAGGCCCAGTGGCTACTATATGTACCACCTGCTGTAACACACTACAACTCTGCATTCTGGCCACAGAGTGCAGTTGTGTTCCGCACGGTTCTCATAATAAACAGCGACTGTTTCCCCAAACGACATTAACCGGTTCGGATTTGTAGCGGAGTCGTAATATGTTTCCTGTGGGGTACGAACTGGATTCTTATAGTATATTACATATTTAAAAAGATAAGGATCCCGCAACAATGGAAGTTTTCTATGGTGCACGCCTGTCCGCGATTTGTACACGGCTTTCAACCTTCCGTATGTATATGATTATATAAAAAATGTTGCAGGCAAAAAAACAGAAGTCACATAAAACCATGAGAATAAACATGTTCGCGGCATAGGATAATGTGAAGATAGACATGGAAGATATAAGAAGCTTAAACTTGGCGGCGGTCAAGCTTACGACCGTTCAAGTGTCTAAGCTGCCGTTGTAGCAGACGATACGTAAGATTAGGCATGATCTGCTCTGCAAAGCCTGTACTGACAGAGGACTTGTATATAGTGAACAAGGGAGAATTTTCAGTAACATGCTATATGTGTGGTACGTACACTTGACAAAAGGCCAACTCAATTCATAAGTGACAAGCCCATTCTCTCTCAGAGAGGACGTTACATAAGGATTATGACCGCAAGGGTTCAGTTAAAAAAATCTCTGGTCGTGAGCCATGTTCTGTAGTTCCATAAAATTCTCTTACATCCCACAATTCTGTACTCCAGTACACTCACTGTTCAAACTGCTGACAACCTGAGTTATTTCCATTAATGAAGTATATGTGACACATTTGTTAGTATCAAATTACATAGTAAACTGATAATAGTGAAAACAAAGTTGGAAATACTAGGTTTCCATTCAACAGAGTCCCAGATCACTTGCATTTTTCTAAAACTGTCATGGCTCAGAGAGTAATGAGATAAGCTGCTCCAGTAACTTTAGTCAACACGAAGGAAAAGCTAACATTTTTAATCACAAATCAAAGCTTTATTATGACATTAAATATATTAAAAATTCTAATGAATTTACAAAATAATACAGCTCTTAACTTGATATATAATCAAAAAATATTCTATATTTTTTACATAAATTTACATAGCATTTCCTTACATCAACTTTTACTGGCATGTTATGACATATCTTTCCCACAGTGCACTAGGAAACAAGGCTAGGTTAGGTTACATTAAGTTAGGTTAGGTTTGCGCAGTAGACTTGTCCGCATCAATCAGTAAATGAGGGGTACCATTCCTGCTGTTAAGTTAGGTGACGTGAGGTGACGTGAGGTGACGTGACGTGACTTGCGATGACTTGGCGTGACTTAGATTAGGTTAGATTAGGTTAGGTTAGGTTAGAGTAGATTAGGTTAGGTTAGGTTTGCGCAGCAGACTTGTCCGCATCAATCAATAACTGAGGGGTAACATTCCCTGCTGTTTAGTTATATGATGAGGGGTGAGTTGAGGTGACGTGACTTTGCGTGACTTGACGTGACCTTGCGTGACTTGGCGTGACCTTGCGTAACTGCGTAACTTTGCGTGACTTGGCGTAACTTGGCGTGACTTGACGTGACTTGGCGGCAATTGTCGTAATTTGACGTGATGTGAGGCGAGACGGGTCGAGCCGGGGCGAGGCGAGGCTAGGCTAGCCTATGCTAGGCTAGGCTAAGCTAGGCTATGGTAGGCTAGGCTATGCTAGGTTAGGCTACGCTAGGTTAGGTTAGGTTAGGTTAGGTTAGGTTAGGTTAGGTTTGGGTATGTTAGGTTTGCGCAGTAGTCTTGTGCGCATCAATCAGTAACTGAGGGGTACCATTCCCTGCTCTTAAGTTAGGTGAGGTGTGATGAGGTGATGTGACGTGACTTGACGTAACTTGGCGTGATTTGTCGTGACTTGGCTTGACTTGACTTGACGTGACTTTACATGACTTAGCCTGACTTGGCGTGAGGCGAGGCGAGGCGAGGCGAGGCGAGGTTAGGCTAGGTTAGGTTAGGTTAGGTTAGGTTTGGGTATGTTAGGTTTGCGCAGTAGTCTTGTGCGCATCAATCAGTAACTGAGGGGTACCATTCCCTGCTGTTTAGTTATATTAGGAGGTGAGTTGTGGTGATGTGACGTGAGGTGACGTGACCTTGCGTGACTTGACGTGACCTTGCGTGACTTGGCGTGACTTGACGTGACTTGACGTGACTTGGCGGCAATTGACGTAATTTGACGTGATGTGAGGCGAGACGGGTCGAGCCGGGTCGAGGCTAGGCTAGGCTAGGCTAGGCTAGGCTAGGCTAGGCTAGGCTAGGCTATGCTATGCTAGGCTAGGCTAGGCTATGCTATGCTAGGCTAGGTTAGGTTAGGTTAGGTTAGGTTTGGGTAAGTTAGGTTTGCGCAGTAGTCTTGTGCGCATCAATCAGTAACTGAGGAGTACCATTCCCTGCTGTTTAGTTATATGATGAGAGGTGAGTTGAGGTGATGTGACGTGAGGTGACGTGACTTGGCGTGATTTGTCGTGACTTGGCTTGGCTTGACTTGGCGTGAGGCGAGGCGAGTCGGGGCGAAGTGAAGCGAGGCGAAGCTAGGTTAGGTTAGATTAGGTTAGGTTAGGTTAGAGTAGATTAGGTTAGGTTAGGTTTGCGCAGCAGACTTGTCCGCATCAATCAGTAACTGAGGGGTACCATTCCCTGCTGTTTAGTTATATGATGAGGGGTGCGTTGAGGTGACGTGACGTGAGGTGACGTGACTTTGCGTGACTTGACGTGACCTTGCGTGACTTGGCGTGACTTTGCGTAACTGCGTAACTTAGCATGACTTGACGTGACTTGGCGTGACTTGACAGCAATTGACGTAATTTGACGTGATGTGAGGCGAGACGGGTCGAGCCGGGGCGAGGCTAGGCTATGCTAGGCTAGGCTAGGCTAGGTTAGGCTACGCTAGGCTAGGCTAGGCTAGGTTAATCTACGTTAGGTTAGGTTAAGTTAGGTTAGGTTTGCGCAGTAATCTTGTGCGCATCAGTCAGTAACTGAGGGGTACCATTCCCTGCTCTTATGTTAGGTGAGGTGAGATGAGGTGACGTGACGTGACTTAAGGTAACTTGGCGTGATTTGTCGTGACTTGACGTGACTTTACATGACTTAGCGTGACTTGGCGTGAGGCGAGGCGAGACGGGGCGAGGTGAAACGAAGCGAGGCGAGGTTAAGCTAGGTTAGGTTAGGTTAGGGTAGGTTAGGTTAGGTTAGGGTAGATTAGGTTAGGTTAGGTTAGGTTAGGTTTGCGCAGTAGACTTGTCCGCATCAATCAATAACTGAGGGGTACCATTCCCTGCTGTTTAGTTATATGATGAGGTGAGTTGAGGTGAGGTGACGTGACTTTGCGTGACTTGACGTGACCTTGCGTGACTTGGCGTGACTTTGCGTAACTGCGTAACTTTGCGTGACTTGGCGTGACTTGGCATGACTTGGCGTAACTTGACGTGATTTGGCGTGACTTGACGGCAATTAACGTAATTTGACGTGATGTGAGGCGAGATGGGTCGAGCCGGGGCGAGGTTAGGCTAGGCTATGCTAGGCAAGGTTAGGTTAGGCTAGGCTATGCTAGGCAAGGTTAGGTTAGGCTACGCTAGGTTAGGTTATGTTAGGTTAGGTTTGGGTAGGTTAGGTTTGCGCAGTAGTCTTGTGCGCATCAATCAGTAACTGAGGGGTACAATTCCCTGCTCTTATGTTAGGTGAGGTGAGATGAGGTGACGTGACGTAACTTGGCGTGATTTGTCGTGACTTGGCTTGACTTGACGTGACTTTACATGACTTAGCGTGACTTGGCGTGAGGCGAGGCGAGACGGGGCGAGGTGAAGCGAAGCGAGGCGAGGCGAGGTTAGGCTAGGTTAGGTTAGATTAGGTTAGTTTAGGGTAGATTAGGTTAGGTTTGCGCAGTAGACTTGTCCGCATCAATCAGTAACTGAGGGGTACCATTCCCTGCTGTTTAGTTATATGATGAGAGGTGAGTTGAGGTGTTGTGACGTGAGGTGACGTGAGTTTGTGTGACTTGACGTGATCTTGCGCGACTTGGCGTGACTTTGCGTAACTGCGTAACTTTGCGTGACTTGGCGTGACTTGACGGCAATTGACGTATTTTGACGCGAGGTGAGGTGAGACGGGTCGAGCCGAGGCGAGGCTAGGCTAGGCTACGCTAGGTTGTGTTAGGTTAGGTTAAGATAGGTTAGGTTAGGTTTGGTTAGGTTAGGTTTGCGAAGCAGTCTTGTGCGCATCAATCAGTAACTGAGGGGTACCATTCCCTGCCCTTAAGTTAAGTTAGGTGAGATGAGGTGACGTGACGTGACTTGACGTAACTTGGCGTGATTTGTCGTGACTTGGCTTGACTTTACGTGACTTTACATGACTTAGCGTGACTTGGCGTGAGGCGAGGCGAGAAGGGGCGAGGTGAAGCGAGGCGAGGTTAGGCTAAGTTAGGTTAGGTTAGGTTAGGTTTGCGCAGTAGACTTGTCCGCATCAATCAATAACTGAGGGGTACCATTCCCTGCTGCTTAGTTATATAATGAGAGGTGAGTTGAGGTGATGTGACGTGAGGTGAGGTGAGGTGAGGTGACGTGACTTTGCGTGACTTGACGTGACTTGGCGTGACTTGACGGCAATTGACGCAATTTGACGTGAGGTGAGGCGAGGCTCCACCATTCTTGACCTCGGCACTAAATGGAAGGGAGTGAGTCAGCTTTATCCCTAAGAACGAATCCCCGGTACCCATTAGATAGGAGGTTGTGTGGGTCTCAATTTAGAATTCGATAACAGGTAGGACTGGAAGGGATGTGCGAGAAGCAAAAGGAAGTAAATATTATGAAAACTTATATAACAAACGTTGACACTTGTCGTTGAATTCTCAATATCGCGTGTACGGGTGACTATAGACGGGATCTGTATTGATGATACGATTTATTGACCACTTATACACTACCGACACGTGAATACAAGTAATTACAGCGCCACCAATAATCTCCATAATTCACCACAATACCTGCCAAGTCTTTTTACAGCCTGTTGTCATCAGCCGTTACCTGGCAACGGCTTCTAACAGTGGAGATTCTTCAGCTTCATGTGCTATCTTCACAGCCACTCGTATAGAACTCCCTAACAATTAACCTTGTCCCTTGCTTATAACATCTCAGCAAGGACCACGTAGGAGCACACCGTTTCCAGCAGTATCTATTGTTGAGAGTGTAATCGTTGCATCGGGAACGTGTTTAGCGAACCGTTACCAAGTAACGGTCTTTTTTCAGAGTCGCCGTTTGGCAACGGATCTACACGCCAAGGTGTAATAAACTTCATGCCCAAAGCCAGGTTTTCTAGGTTTATTTCCCTTGTTCTTGACGCTGTCAACAATTAGACTCTTTTGAAAATAGGAAGACTGAAGAATGTTTAACTGTAAGGAATTTGGGAGCAAGTAATCATGGCATATTCGAGGTACTATCCTACACTTTTACTGCAGAAACTCACACGTGTTATTTGTACTCAGGAACATACTCAGTATGTGACAAACTGAATTTCGAAGAACCCTACCATCGGTACAGCATATACTGCAATACGTCGTTCAGTTCTTCCTTTACAGTAAAGTGACAGTGATTCAGGGGCTGTCATTTTCCTTGCATGTTCGTGATGTAAGGGAAATTTTTAAAATTTTAATTGAAGTACCTGAGTTATAAATAAGCCAAGCTTTTCAGACTCTCGTGGTCTATGGTGCGGTAGTGAAAAGTGAATTCAAAAGACAACAAATTTCATATTTCAGGAAAAATAATTGGTTTCTAGTAACAGAACCCAAAGGCATGTCTGTGGCGTATGTAAACATATTTTCCGAAACATTCTTTATGGAACTACCGCCATCTGGCTGCAAACAAAACAAGTTTATTGGGTAATTAAAGTTTAGATTGTCACCCTGCGCATCATGACACCATATGCCTTTGAAGGTGGATATAATTGTCTCGGAATAACCTATTGCTACCATGTTTAGTGCAGAAGATTTCAACACTGAAGATGGAGGAAATTGAATTTTACTAAGAGCTTCAAGTAATCATAATCCAGTCGTAAAATTAAATATTAAAATATGTAGAATTTGGGTTTCAAGAATATTTCCGACTTGGTAACTCCGTGTAATCCGTTCAAAATCAATGGACGCTTCGGAGGAACATGTCGCCTTTATCTTCTATGTCGAAGAATGAACCAAGTAAAAAATCAGCACGAAGAAGGTAATAAGTAGAGCTCTACTCTTCGTGCGTGTAGATGGAGGCGTTAAGTTCTTACGAAACGTCGGTTGGAATTAAACGGGGTATGCGGCATTATATCCAAAAGACAGAATTCCTAACCACTGCTGTGTAAACCACAAATTCTACAGCTCTCAAGACGCAGTTACTCAGCAAAATTACGACAGCTGACCACAGACATATTATTTCTGGTAGATTCATCTACCTGCAGAATTAGTGCAACCTGAGTGCGCAGATATCTATTGGCGCACTGTGTGCCATAGTCTCGTTGAGCACAAATATGAATTGTATTATTTTTCTACATATTCTGTTTTTATTCCCTACCTGGGAGAATTTATGAAGACTTTAGCTTCTTGTTTCCTTACATTTCAAAATTTTTGGCTTGTTTAATGGCGCCTGAAGTACCTAACATTACGTAGAGTCAAACAATCGGATGAATAGCATTTAATAATGAACAGGAAAGTATGTGTATTAAAGGAAGAGGTCATGATCTGATTCGAGGTACTATCCCAGTGGTCTGGAGGTACTGCCGAGCTATACGATGTAATTTATTCCTAATAACCAGATTCCGGACCGAGATTCGAACCCTGAACCTCCCGAATATGAAGCATAAATACTTCAATCTTAACTTTATATCAATTTTAACCTACTTTCCTTATTTTGAAAGATAAAAGCAAGCTTATGCTATCTCCATGATGTCTGTCTCTCGACATCACCCCCATATTATTTTTTGAATGACTGAGCCAAATTTTATTCAACTTGGTTATGTCTATCATAGCACCTGGCCCAATCTCAACGGCGTACTTCATGAATTCCTCTCATCAGTCCGTGTGTATGTACTCATATATATATATCCCTCCTATCTTTGCTAGGGAACGGCTCGACAATGTGTATTCCTCCTTTCGTTGTTAGGGAACAGCTCGGTAAACATGTTCCCACTGCAACGAATACACGCAACAATAGAATTGCTAAACGCTTATGTCTGTGGGACTGTGTATCCCCCTATTGTTACTAGGTAACAATTCGTTTAAGAATTTCCCCCGGCAACGAAGAATTCTTGGAGGGGTTTTCTATGGGGTTCGTGTCGTATAAAAGGAAAGTTGGCAATTGGTTCTTCATGGAATTCTTGTATTTGCATAAAATTGAGAGTTTTTCACTAGAATTGGCGACCGCTGTTCTTATTTATCACATTGTGACACTCTCTCCCTCTCTCTCTCTCTCTCTCTATGGCTTTACAGCCTTTGTGGACCTTGGCCGCTTTATCAGTTTCTTCATCTATACACAGCCGGTAGGACTCCTTGGACGGGGGATCAGCCCGTCGCAAGGCCACTACCTACATACAGAACAACACGAACACAAAATAAACGCACAGACTTCCATGTCTCGAGTAGGATTCGAATCCATGATCCCAGTGTTCGAGCATGCGAAGACAATTCTTGAATTGGAGAGAGCGATCACTGTGACTTGAAGTGGAGGAAATACAGAACGTACAGTGGTGCCACGTGTGACATTATGGGACCTATTATCCCAGTGAATGAGAATTATTTTGTTAAATGGAAGAATACCATACTACGTATTAGAACTACAATTCAGACCGACATCACGAGAACCGGGATACGTGAGTTACCAACCTTAATAACCAATCGTGGTTCGATTTTGGTATCAGTTCAGAAACTGGAACGGTTACGTGTGCTTTCCAGTATCTTTGTAGCCTCTATTCACATATTTGTACCAGTACGGTCCTGGATCCTGGCTTAGTCATGTTATCTCATGATGACAACAATTAAAGTTACACAGAATAACAATGGACTCGTATGTCATTCTCGCTAGATATTTCAAAAGTTTTGGTCCACTCCCATGCGTGGAAGTATAGCTCCATCGGCAAACAATGTGTTATTAATAATTAACTTCATTAATATTTAATAAACTACATGTTTCAGTTTTGGGGGCACGCGGTAGCGAAGTTGGGTGAGGGGCTATGCTACAAGCCGGAAGGTCGCGGGTTGAACTCCCGATGAGGTCATTGGATTTTTTCAGTTTACCTAATCCTTCCAGCCGCACTCAGCCTCTAACAGAAATGAGTACCAGGAAATAATTAAATAATTATCCTGGGGAGTAAAGCGTGGCCGGCGCGTAAGGCTGACAACCTTACCGCCATCTTCGAGCCGATTATCTAGACAATGTGGGACCCTCAAAGTCTCACAACCCTATGGGCCTCCACGCCTGTTACAGGGATAGCTCTACTTTTACATGTTTCAGTTTTATAAAAAATCATCTTCCTCTGTATGATAAATAAAACGTATTAAATTACAGGGATTTCTACTTTCTACAATGGCTCAGTGGATAATATCTAGTCTAGAACTATTCAGATTCACAACGTTGGAAATAAATACATAAATATATCAAAGAGTATAACGGAAAATACTCCTATGTCTATGATTGTATACGTTTAAATAATAACAGTTACAAATGCTTCGACTCACCACATTTCCGCTATGGAAACGTTTCTGAATAATTCAGTCACCTCACGATACATATTTTAACATTTTAAAATATTTTAAATTCTACTCATAGAGGGTGTAAAAAATATATATATTTGTAATTAACATTTAAATATTCCCCACGCTACATCAACTACTATACTTTTGTTCAAACAATTACTCTTCAAATTTTCCTATTCACTATCAATTTATTTATATATTTTTCACTTTGTAAAGTACTTGATGTATCAAGCACTATATACAAGGTTATTCATAAGTCCGTGAAACATCTTGAAAATTTACATTAAATAAACTACCCCACAGGTATCAAATTTTACTACACTGAAATAGAAATAATCTCACTAAATGTTCTTTACACAGTTCACAGATGCACAATGTGTCCGCCTTTGCTGATACATTCATGCATTCATTCATCAGTAATCTGTCAAGACAACAGGTCCACAGTCTCTTCCAAAACAGTTCCTCCACTTGATGCGATCTAGAGCTTTCTCATTCAAATGAAAATATCCTCTTCTGTCCCCAAGGGCATCCAGCATCTTCTTACGTCTTCTTCCTCGTCTTCTGGTCACTTCTATCCGGCCCTCTATCTTTCCTTCAATAACTTCTTTTAGAAGGCAGTTACCGCGTAACATATGACCATTCTCTCTTCTCTTGTTGATACGGCAGATATATATGCAATAATCCATTTCGTCCTACACCCGTGTCAGCATATCATAGTTGACTAGAGCCACAGGAGCGGTGATACTGTTGCGAAGATCCCCATGGCAACCATATGCGCGGGATTTTAAAAAATATTTAGATTCATTCTCTCTCGGCGTAAGAAATGCCATGATCCGATTTATAGTTTATTTGTTGTGATTTTTAAAATGTTTCACAGACTTGTGAATAACCCTCTATTATTTATTGAAACACTATATATAGTCATTATCTCTGTAATTTCATTTGTGTTATTAATCATAAACATATGTTTTTTTGTAAGACCCTAAAATGCAGCACAGGAAGTATTAATGAAATTAATTATTAATAATATCTTGTTTAGTGTGACGGATACGTCTTCAAACTCTGTAACATCCACAAAAAAAAGATGTAAATTTATTGAAATAAGAGACAATTTTGTGCCCATTTAAAAAGCAAAATTCGAAGTATTTCCTTTAGGACGCTGTAAGAGCTGTGCAGGAAATGCTGCGTTATGCCACGCTCTAAAACGACAAATATTAAATTGGGCCATAAACGGTTTAAAGCTGCTTGAGCTCCGCCGCTCATGAAATCAGTTTCAATGAAGCTGCATGGTGTTTCATTGGCAGCGCATGTGGTTGACTGTCCGCTCGCATTATCTGACCGCGTATCAGTCGTGTGCCGCTACATGAGACAGTAAATGCATTGCACAGTAACAGTCTGTCTAATTACGGAGCGGTAGGCCGCGCCATAGCTCAAGCGGTTAGTTGCTGGCTTCCCACCGCGGCGGCCTGGGTTCGATCCCGGGTCGGGTCAAGTGGGATTTGTGGTGGACAAAGTGGCGCTGGGGCAGGTTTTCTCCGAGTACTTCGGTTTCCCTGCCAATCTTCATTCCACCAATTGCTCCACAATCACCCTCACCTATTATCTGGGGCTGGTACAATAGGCCAGAAGTGGCCGCAGTACAAGGAACTTAGTCCCACCCAACTAGCATTAAAAAATTACGGAGAGGTAACTAGTTCATTTCGCCGGTCACGGTAGCCGAGCGGTCTAAGGCGTGCACTGTCTTCGCTCGCTCGGAAGCCGGGATCGTGGGTTCGAATCCCACTCAGGGCATGGATGTGTGCGTTTTTCTGCGCTTGTGTACAGGTAGAGGCCTTGCGACAAGATGATCACCCTCCCAAGGAGTCCTATCGAATGTGTAAGATCTAGAAAAACCGAAGTGAACGGAGAAGTTCATGGAGGTAGGCCTCGGGCCACTGGGGCTGTAGTGTCAAGGAAAAAACTAGTTCATTTCGCCGGTCACGGTAGCCGAGCGGTCTAAGGCATGTACTGTCTTCGCTCGCTTGGAAACAGGAATCGTGGCTTCGAATCCCACTCAGTGCATGGATGTTTAGTTTGTGTGTTTTTCTGTGTTTGTGTACAGGTAGAGGCCTTGCGACGAGCTGATCACCCGCCCAAGGAGTCCTATCGAATGTGTAAGATCTAGAAACACCGAAGTGAACGGAGAAGTTCATGGAGGTAGGTCTAGGCCCACCGGGGCTGTAGTGCCAAGGAAAAAGAAACTAGTTCATTTAGAAACTTATCCAATAGCGTTCCCTTAAAGGACCTACTGATTGATCGGTTGATTTACCGGCTGGTTGACGAACTGACTATGCGCTTGACTAGCGAAGTGACCGACATTCATTTAAACGACTAATTCAAAGAACAACAGACTGAGCAACCGCGATTAAAACAGTCCCTTTCTTCTTGTGATATACACGTACAGGATAATTCTAAATTTTCAAAATGAAAAAAAAATAGAATAAAATTGTTTAAGGAATATAAAGATATAACTTAAAAAGTTTTATCATTTATAGAATCAATACTGCAGAGCGCTGAACAACTTCAACACGCGCGCCTTCCGTGGCACGCAAGATCTCCAGGCTGCATACAGTTACGCTCCAAGTGTTCTCCAGCATTTGCGGTGTGACTGTTTCGATCGCAGCAACAATTCTGAGCTTCAGTTCATCGAGGGAGGTGACAGGGGTCTTGTAAACAATGTCCTTAACGTATCCCCACAGGAAGAAATCAAGCGGCGTAATATGGCGTGAGCGTGGGGGCCACGGAATTGGTCCATCACGCCCAAACCAGGAAAATGCATGCCAATGTGGGGGTGCAGCATCTTGCTGATCTTCCATTGTGGTAACAGATACAACTGTAGCAAGTCACGGTGGGTCATCGCTGTCACTGTTTGTTCAAGGAAGAAAAAGGGCCCCAACACTTAGAGACCATGGAAACCCCGACAATAATTTAGAATCACATTTTAGGACGCAGAGTCGAATGATAGATGACAGGTGGAAAATGAATTGAAAATGATTTGGAAAAATGGAGTCGTAATATAATAGAAGTAATATCTCGTCACTTCCATGGAGGGACTGAATAAATCCAGGAAAATACCTGAGACAGGATAGCCGATGGTCTGTTCCAGATTCGAACTGAGCACCTCTCAAACACAAATCTACAACATTACACAGACACTTACCTTCCTAGTGAGACTACATCACTGAACGATTCTTTAAATGACTACTGATACCTGGCAAACTGATAGTTGATTATCTGACTGTCCCAGATTCTATTAAGTGAACGACTGTGCCGAATACTGACTAGATCAGCGTTGCATTTCTTCTGTAATCCCGAACGTTTGCTTTCGTGACAGATTGAATACGTCACAGTGCGTCTGGGTTCATTCGTTGGCTGGTACTGTCCGTCTTCCTATCTGGCTACCGTATTCACGAGGCGCCTATCTGACCACCGTATTTGAGGGGCTCACTGATACATTTGGCTCAACAGACTTCCGCATAGGAGCTGGGATAGCGTCATCAGTATAGCGATTGTCTACGGGCTGGACCTAGGGGTTGGAGTTCGAGTCCCGCCAGGGTGAATAATTTTCTATTCTCCACGTCGTCCAGACCGGCTCTGGATTCCACTCAACCTCCTCTCCAAAAAGTACCGGGGGCCATTTCCCCGGGGGTAAAGAGACCAAGGCGTGAAGCTGACAACTTACCTCCAGCTAGTGCCGAGGTCAAGAAAATGTAGATCTATACATCCTTTTCCACATAAGCCTTCATGGCATAGTGCTTCATTAGTAAAGCACAGGGGAAAATTTTCCTTACCTTTCCAGATTGCCGCATGCTTCTGCCGGTATTTTTCTCTCCTACCCTGTAGGAGGCGATATATTCCTCCGACACTTTGTTCTTTATCTGCAGTACATGGAGTTACAAACCAGAAGATCGATAAGTTTAATGTTTATATTAATAAACTTTTTATGTTGAATTGTTGATCAATGTTTCGTAAGATAAAAACAGGTCACATCGTCTGCAGTTGTCATAACGTTAAATAAACGAAACGTCCCAGATATAAAACCATCATGTTCTTCGAACATTCCTGTCCATATCTCCGTGCAAAATAAACTCGCGCAGAGTGGCAACAGATCAATTGAACTTTTACTAACACAATCATAACACTCTGTCGCAGCTGATGGGAAATTGAAGTGGCTAGGATAGCGAAAGTGGACAGCTTGGGTCTAACGTTTCTCTAAATTGAAGGTGGACATTTTAGGTCTATATTTCTCTTACTAAAAGTGGACATTTTCGTTCTAACATTTCTCTATAATTGTACAAGTGGATATTTTCGGCCAAACATTTCTCCATAGTGAAAGTGAACACTCTCATTCTAATATTTCTCTATACTGAAAGTAGACTTTTTCGGTCTATGATCTATCTATACTTAAAGTGGACACTTTCTTTATAATATTTCTCTTACTCACTCATGGAGCTGAGCCCATCTTGAGGAGCCGCCAATTCTGCAGCTACTCAAGAATTTCCCAGCATTCTATGGAACCCGAAGTTTTATCACCGTGTTCACAAGAGCCCTCCACTGGTCCGTATCCTGAGCCAGATCTATCCAATCCATACCATCCCATTCTATCTCTCCAAGAACCATTCTAATATTGTCCACCCACCTACACCTTGGTCTTCCCTGTGGTCTCTTTCCTTCTGGCTTTCCCACCAATATCCTATACGCATTCCTCGTCTCCCCCATTCATGCTACATGACCTGCCCATCTCATCCTCCTTGACTTGATCATTTTAATTATACTTGGAGAAGAGTATAAATTATGAAGCTCCTCATTATGCAGTTTTCTCCAACCTCCTGTGACTTCATCTCTCTTTGGTCCAAATATTATCCTCAACACCCTGTTCTCAAACACCCTCAGTCTATGTTGCTCCGTTAATGTCAGAGACCAAGTTTCACACCCATACAGAACCAATATTTCACTTGCTAAAAGAGGAAATTTTCATACTAACATTTCTCGACACTGAAAGGGAACATTTTCGGTCTAATATTTCTCCACATTCACTTCATGCTCTGAGTGTCTATTTCTGTTTTGTACTAACGAAGTATTGAGAAATTTCTCGGAAATAAGAATCTCCCACTCACTAGACGAGAGTCACGTTCCAATCAACTCCATATTTTATGTACTTAAACTAACACTAACTACATGGAGCATAGTTCGTACTGACAAGCTGATGGTCTCCTAGATGCATCAAGAAATAACTTCCTTTTTATTGAACCCGAAAGTTAAAACTCTGTTAACAAGTGCAAACTACTTCATCCTGTTCTAAGCCACATGAATCCATTCAACGTCAGAACACATAACCTATTCCGTTAAGAACTATCCCAAAAGTGTTTTACCATTTCCCAAGATGTCGACATTATCCAACGTAAAGTAAAGAACAAAGTATACTTTCATTTTAAAAATTCAACTTTTATCCACGGGTTTGCCGAACACAGTTACCGCTTGGTCTAAAGCATGAATTGTCTTCGTTTGCTCGAATGCAGGGATCTTGGGTTCGAATTCCTTTGAAGGCATGAATATCTGCATGTATTTCTTCTGTGTTTGTGTTGTCCTGTGTAGACAACGGCCTTGCGACGGGCTGAGACCCCGTCTAGTTCTAACTGCTGTCTAATGTTTAGTAACTGAGTGAAAGAAGCGTTTCACGGACGTCCTACGCTCCAAGCAAAAGTAACAGGAATTGTTGGATGGACAGAGAGGACAGACAGACAGACCGGTCCACAGGTTTAGTATGGTACTAAATACAAATCAGTTTACCATGAACAGTGCTACAAATACAAGTGTAAATGGTTAAAAATTCGTTTAGTGGGGGGTGGAGTCCAGCTGGGTCCACTCGGCACGGCGGCCACTGATTGGCCTATTGTACCTGCCCGGGTGATTATGATGGAGAATTTGGTGGAATTAAGATTGGCAGGGGAAACCGAAATACTCGGAGAAAACCTGCCCCAGCGCCACTTTGTCCACCACAAATCCCACTTGACCGAACCCGGGATCAAACCCGGGCCGCCGCGGTGGGAAACCAGCGATTAACCGCTTGAGCTATGGCGCGGCCCTAGTGTAAATGGTTACATTTATTTCAATAAATAACCAAAGAGGTGGGGCGCGTCGTGTCAAACATTTTCTAACCAGAAATATGGGCAATAAAACGTGTTTCGACATCGCACATTCAATCATTCCTACGGTCTTCAGCTCAGTGTCTTGTCGGGTTATGCTGTATAGTTTGGAATTAATCACACATCACTCTAGCCTTCATGAGGTCAAACCTAAGAAATGTATATCATCGCATTGCCAGCTTCTGCCTTCTCGGTTGATTCTGGCCCTATGCAATATTTTCCGTGACCCGGAGTCCGGAATGCTAATATCTGTCGTGATGTGGCCCAAGGGCCCTAAACTTTGGCAATTAATGATAATGATTAAGAAGGAAACTTGTCTCAGACGGAAACCAAATTAGCGACTAAATGAGTTGAGAACGAGGATAAAACGCTTACACGTTTATGTCTACCGAGACAGAGAAAGTAAGTAAAAAAGTAAAGTTGTCCTTGTGCTTAACTAATTACGCACTACGCCATGAAGGCGTATGGGGAGTGAATGCATAGATCAACATTTTCATGACCTCGGCATTAGTTGGAGGTGAGAGGTCAGCTTCACGCCCCTGCCGCTTTACCCCCCGGAAAAAATCCCCGGTACCCATTGGATAGGAGGTTGGGTGGAGAAAATTCTTGACTCTGTCGGGACTCGAACTTAGACCCCTCGGTCGTCCAGCCCGCAGCCAGTCCGTATACCGACAGAGCAACTCCTGCTCATCACGGAGACAGACTACAATTCGTAATAATAATGTAATCTCATAAACATGGAGGACCATCATCCGAAAACTCGGATTACCGTGCAGAACCATTAGGCTTATTTCGGACTCTATCCATCGTCTGGTATATATAAGACAAAAACTACGTTTCGGAGGCAGATCCAGAATAAGCCTAATAGTTCTGTACAGCATACACCATCGTCAGAATCTTTTAAAGTCCACTCGGGTTACTGTCTTTTTGGATTTCGTCCATCGCTCAGTATCCCCCCCCCAAAAAACACAACATTTAGGAACTTTGACCTGTCTAAGTAAAGAAATTCTTAAAGTATTCTTCCATGACGTCATGCTGTGTAGTATGGTAGATCGTTCGACATACCAGAATAATTTTCTGCCTCCTTCTCACCCTGAAGATGTAGGTCGCAAATTCCGACGAAACATTTAAACGGACTAGAAGGCGTCCTTTATTATTTGACTTATTTAACGACACTTTCAGTGTTGAGACTCTACGGCGTTATACGATAAGATGATAGATGAGTTTAACTTAAAAGTAAGTGGGCAGAAGCGGTCGTGGCCTACTCGAGGTACTATCCCGGGTTGAAGGAAACCGCGAAAAGAAACTCAGCAAGCATAACAGTTTTCCCAAATGAGATTTGAACGAAACATCTCTGAAATATAAGCCCAGAGCGTTACCTGCAGTGTCACCTCGCAGAACAGAGTAGTATTAATTTTCAGCGTGAGATGGAGAGAGCATCTGCCCTCCGAAACATCGCGTCAACAGCCCCGCCCCCACGGCAGCACACCTCACAAAACATAAATCTTAATTTTCAGGCTGCAATGGAGCCCGCGCGCGACCGAAACGTCGGTATCGATCTACCAGTCTACCGGCCTACATCGAGTCACATCCCAGAAGACAGTGATCTGCTTAGTCAAAGCTGTCAGGACATCAAATCTCTCACACTGTGATTCTTGTTTGGATTTTAAAGCCTTGAAAACTAACCAACCTGATGCTAAACAGCATGTCTTTAGTCATGGTGACAACTGTACCTTGGGTAGTTGGTTGAGGCACTACGCTACAAGCCAGAATGTTGCGGGTTCGATTCCTGATGAGGTAATTGGATGTTTCAATTCACCTAATCCTTTCAGCAGCACTATGGCCCTGGGGTCGGCTCAGCCTCTAATGAGTACCAAGAATCTTCCTAGNGAGCTCGCGGGGGGGGGGGTAAAGGGCGGCCGGCGCGTAAGGCTCACCGGCATTAGTGAGCCGATTCTCTAGAAAATGTGGGAAGCTCGACGTCTCACAAATTTATGGAGCTTCTCGGCCTGTTTAAAGAATACTTTTACTTTTTTTATCTTTATCTTACCCCTCAGCAGAATCCCCGCGCCGCCACCCTGTGATTCGTACATCGGTACTTTTGAAGAATGAATCCTTACTGCAAATTTCTTTGTTCGAAATCACATGTTCTGCGAAATAATTGAAGGCGATTAGGTAAAGTCCATTTACCGTTCGAATCAAGGAACGTCATAATATTGTATCGTAGCATCCTGCTCCACGTCGCTAAATTATTCGTTGTTAGTTATTAGCCGTCTTACACGCAACTTGCTTGTTTAAAATTTTACATTTTTTAAATAGAAATCTCTTCTATATCTTTGATGTACACCCACATGTTTCGACGAACTACAGCTGCACACGACACAGTATGAGAAAACAGCCATCACCATACAAACATGGACGCATAGACGAGGGCTTAAAAAAGTAAAGCTATCTCTGCAATAGGCCGTGAAGGCCCACAGGTTTGTGAGACGTCGAGGATCCCACATTTTCTAGACAGTAGGATCGCAGATGGCGCTGAGGTTGTCACCCTTATGAGCTGACGGCCCTCTATCCCTCCAGGAAGATTCCTGGTATTCATTTCGGTTAGACACTGAGTCGGCCCCAAGGCTGGAAGGTTTAGGTCAATTAAAAAATTCAATAACGTTATCGGGAATAGAATTTACGACCTTCCGGCCTGTAGCATAGTGCGTCAACCAACTACGCAACCGCGTGCATTGACGAGGGTGGACCTCAAATTTGAAATTAACGGACGGAAGGACAGCAGTTTCATAAGCGATTTTGCACACAGCTGATAATAACGAATGTTGGTCAATTTTTCTAGGATATAACGAATCACACGACGCTATATTCCAGAAGACAGAAATCTTAGAGGAATGTCCGTTTAAATCAAAACTGTACTAAAATATTATTATATGAATCTTATTTCTTACTGACTATTTCATTGCAGAGGAAGCCATGCATAATGAGGTAAAAAAAGACTGATCACTCAATCTTTACCTATTACGTAACTTTCTGGAAAATACTGTACGTTGCTATGGTAATCCAAAATTTTATAGCTTGAAGTTAGCTCTTTCTAAGGGACCCAACTGAACAGGTTTCTTGCCCCAACTCATCTGAGGACAGAAACAGATCCAGTTTCAAAAACGTCGTTTTTTCTACTTTCTAGAATATCGGACGATTGAAAAAGTGCCAAAAAAATTGGAACCTTGGTTCCCAGGATTAACGTTGAAATCTTTGGTTGATTTCATTTAATTCGTAAGTACATTCTGGTACGTTGTCCACATTTAAAATGAGGATAATGTAGCGTTCCTACAGGGGGGCCGTATCAAATACTCCAACCATCGTTTGCTCGGTAACGTTTTGGTAAACACCGCCTGAAAGCCGGAATAGCAACGAACATATAGAAGTCCGTTTGCTGGGCACGTTTAGGAAAACGCCGCCTGAAAGCCGAAATAGCAAAGAACAAACAATAGTCAGTTTGCTAGGCAACGGCTCACAAACTCATTCCCATGTCAACAAAGATTCAGCAAAAGTTTTCATGGATACGAGGAATTTTGGGATCACCAGGCGTTTCCGTTACAACGGATACAAGAGATCAATAGCTTCTATTCGATCCTCCCGAAATTATAAAAAAAAGAGTTCATTCGTAAATTCAAATATTCATTCGTAAATTCAAATATTCATTCGTAACAGAATTCAGAAAGCTGTTCAACAATTAAATATTCAGGTGTGAAGTGTTAATCAGGTAAGAACCGTTACCGAACAACGACTAGCAAGCAGACATTGAATACTTTATTTTGTGTGCTATAGTTACAGTAATTTATACTGTTACAATTCAGCAGATAAGTTTGTATGTGTTTCTCTATATTCACGCTGTCGTCCGGCATTTAACTTTGTTCGTTTGGGTAGACACAATAATTTTTCATTGCGTCCTAGATTTGTATATTGACTTTTCAACCGAATACAGAATCTCTTTTACGCCTATATTTTTTTTAGTGTTCCAGTCTCGGTGCGAAAATATGTTTCATTAGTGAATAAAACTATATTCATATTTAAATGACGTCACATACTGGGATATTACGTCGTGTAATAAAGCAAAAATCAACCGATGTTTCGGAGGAACATATAGCTTCCATATTCGGGGTTAGCGACTATTGGTTCCTATTCCATCCTGAATATGGGGAAAATATTTAACTCATAAATGCCGATTTACTCTCACCAGATTACACGGTGTCATATCCCAGAAGATAGAACACTTCAGTTCTGGGGCGCTTGCACTGTTTGGATGCAGATAGTGTTGCCGACATTTCGGATGTAAATTCTTACTCCATCTTCAGGGACAATTACCGTGCCCACATGGTGCAAAAACAGAAACTGAATTAGCGTCAATATGTGACTGCCACGAGAGCCTAAGATGAAGAAATGTTAACCCAACCCGATTTATTTAAAAAGTGATTTCATTTGCACAGATTGAAAAGAGTGAAAATGTGAGGTGCTGTATAAAATTTCATCAAACGGACGGAAGATGGTAAAGAAAACCGGAGTGAATGCGGAAGCACCATAGCACGAAGCGCGCAGCTGAATCCTCACACATTTTCAGTCTTAGAATTAGATGAACCAGAAAAACGCCTTCACGCTCTGACCGCCTTTATCTCTCCGGAAACGTATGCTGTGTTGGATTCTGGCCAGGTTTTTACTATCTCTCTCCTCGGTGATGTAATTCTAAAATGGACCCAGGTTAAGTCCGTAGGCAATCCCTTTATTATCTCCATGGAAAAGATGCATTGTTGGGAAGCTGATAGTCGCTAAGGTAATTAAGAAATTCCACGCGCTATATGGAACTCGGCGTTTCACAGAATCAGCCACTGTATGCTCTCCGGAATAAGCTGAATCCATTCCAATCCTTCAACTTCAGTTTATTTAAAATCAATTTTAATATTATCCTCTAGGTCTCCTGAATATTCTCTTCTATTCAGGTTTGCGGACCAAATTTGCGAACGCATTTCTCATCTCCTGCAAGCAGAGTACTACATGCCCTGTTCATATATTTAGTTCTTGTTAACTGACAGATCTACTAACATTTGGAGAAGATTGGAAATTTCATTTAACTCTTAACTGACTACACGGACATTATCCCCGTTGTCTTACATTATTGCTTGGAATAGCAGATCTAATGTCTGTCACGGGCATAGGTTTCCTTATTATCAACGCCTCATAGCCTAGTCATTATGATATGTACCGCCTGCTTTAACATAAATCGTGCTTTCTGCCCACAGAGTGCATCTTTATGTATCCTATGGTTCTCACAATAAGCAACAATTTTTTCATTAGACAGAATTAACAGCTTCATTTTTAAAGCGAAGACGTAATATGCTTCCTGTGAGGTACGAGCTGAATTTTTATACATCATTTAAAAAAAAAGCAATCATTAGGAGAAGGTTAACTGATGGTTTTTCGAAAGAAAAAGATTTATTTTGCTACTGAAATATCTAAAGTTCACTATTACCGTTCTACAAGCTTCACCATGAGCAATATTAACCGAACTGTATGAGACAAAATATTGTCATCTTTCCATATAGTGTATATTCCTGGAAGAAACATGTCATTCAAATACAAATATGTTTAAAGTGACCGAGATGAATTTGATAGTCATATGCAGACGTTAATAAAAATAACCGACCCTTCAAAAACGTAGAATCAATATATCTTGATTCAAAAGTTTAATGCCTTAATTTACCAAGTTGTATAATCAAAATGATGAAGTCAAATGCCACTAAACAAAGCAACGAACACAATACACGTCCTTATTTATAAATTCTTAATAATAATATTGCATCTTGGGATATTATTTTAATTTTACAGTACTCATAAAATTCAGGAAGGAAAAAAAATTATACAGAACATGGACACGGGTTAGTAACTGTTCTAAAAGTAATGTCTGAGATACTCTACTAACCCGCTTCACTGATGTGTATGAGAAGTTGCGTATCTTCACGGAGCTGTAACGCAAATACAAGTATACATAACTGTGCAAATGAAGGGTTTTTTTTTTCATTTCGTGGAATGATCAATATTTCTAACCAATTTAATAACCATATGCCAGTCGGATTTGTACACATCATACGTCAGAACCCTAAACTTCCTAATTAATTTCTTTCTATTTACTGGAAACTCTCTTCTGTTTCCCCATTTACGTGTTACAGCTCAATCTGTACATTCCCTTTCTGATGTGCGAACAGTTACATTCAGTCAATGAACCTAGATGGATATGTTGACTTACCTTACACCAACACTCGACGAGGAGAATGGATGATACAGTTGTCTTGGAGATGATTTTGTGTCTCCTCTAACGTGTTTTCTTCGTGGTTAGTTTTTAAATTTCGAATTTATATCTATGAAAGTTTCTACGTTCCTTCGAAATTTCGAGCGAAATATTTCGTTTTTTTTATTATTAAACGGAATGGCTAAGTATAATTTTTGTTTATTGTTGTGATCGGGGATATGTCGGTGACGAGCTGGGTGTGTGCTTGTGCGTCTGCTCCCAGCAGCCACTACTCTCAAGTGACGTCGCCGTCGGACCAAGCACAGCGCTTATATACTCCCGTGATCTCCCTCCCCTAACGATACCACACGCAACGCATGTCACCACCTCTCTCCCACCTCGCTCCCACCTCGCTCGCTGTCGTAATTATTCGCCCGTAAATCGGGGTAACTCCAGTTATGAATACAAGCAACTACATCACAGGTTACTAATCGACAGGAATCCTATATCGTCCCTTCTTCATCCGCTTTCTTCTGTTTTTACTTTCTTTAATTCATTTCGTGTTTCTACTTTCCTTTCTTTCGCAGTAGGGTCAAGAATGTTCTGTTCTCCACGCCGTTCAGACAGACTCTGGGGCTCTTTCCACGAGGGTAAAGCCGTCGGGCGTGAAGCTGACCACTCACCTCCAACTAGTGCCTAGGTCAAGAAAATGTGGAACTATCTATCTGTTCCCCTGTACTTCTTCATGGCTTACTGCTTAATTAGTTAAACACAGGGACAATTTTATATTTTTCTCCTTTTCTTTTCTTTTCTTTCTGCCTCTTTTACTTTCTTACGCTACGTAGTGTGATCGTGAGCATCGATACTGAGACTTTTTAAGTACTCACTTGCTTTCACAAAGCTCTAAATATGAAAATAATAAGTTCCAGAATGCTGTAAGTTTGTATACGTGCGCCTCGCTACGGCATGAAGAGCTAGAGCGATTTTATCCATGACTGATAAACAAGAGTTTATCCATCAGAGGTGAACGTCTGATAAACATGAACGTTTGGAATCCTGTATTTAAACATTCTGTTGCATTATTATATCTAATAACGTTTATTGTACTACAAGCAAGTGGCAAAGTGGGTATAAAATAAACAAACATAACATAACACTAGTAACAACATCAAAAACAATATTAACATGTGGGATCTTGCAGATTACAGATTGCAGACGTAACACAACAACGGTTTTTTATATTCGCTTAGTGGGGGGGTTGAGTCCACCTGGGTCCACTCGGCACGGCGGCCACTGATTGGCCTATTGTAGCCAGCCTCGGGTGATTATGATGATGGAGAATTTGGTGGAATGAAGATTGGCAGGGGAAACCGAAGTACTAGGAGAAGACCTACCCCAGCGCCAGTTGACCAGACCCGAGATCGAACCCGAGCCGCCGCGGTGGGAAGCCAGCGACTAACCGCTTGAGCCATGGCGCGGCCTCCAACAACGGGCTTACGAATAGAAAACCGGGCTGCCGCAATAAAATATCTTAAGGAAAGGATACAGATCAAAACAAGTGGACGACGCCCCTTGTGAGGTGTAATAAGAATTTTACAAAATTTAAATGAAATTTTAATAGATTTTATTGATTTAAATTAAGTGAACCACAGCGTGTGCTATTTTAGTGCATTCCAATTGACTACGAACATGACGTTTTAAATAATGAAACGTTTAGTCACATATGCGAAAAATGGACAATACTAGTATAGTGTACCAGTTTTAACGTAGTAAGAGACCCGAAGATGGTCAGTTAGGGCCGAAACATATGTCGAAAGTGAAAGTGTAAGAAATAAGAAACAATTTGTTGCACTGTGACGGACTGTGTAGTACAATAAAGAGTATTATAGATATTTAGCCTCAAAAATTTAGAGGCCCTTCAAATAGGCCCCCAAAATATAAATTATCGGTTTTCTGAAAAAAAATGGCATTATAGAATATTTATTAAATTTCCGTAATTTATGGAGATAAGTGTCTAAATGCAACTACACAGGTGGAATTTTAAGTAAATTAAAGGTACTACTTCTAGCGGCAAAGAACACAACCACTGCATACGGATGCGAAAGTATTTGCGATCATTTTTTATATACTTTCCTTTATTCTGTTAGTAAATTCTGCCTTCCTTCTATTGTTCCTTATTTTGTTGTCCTCCCCTCTCATTGCCCAGCCGGGATAGCTCATTGCATATAGCGATGGACTACGAGCTGGACGACGGAATTCTATTCTCGGCAAAAAGAAGACACTTTTCTCTACTTCACAGCGTCCAGACCGGCCCTGGGGCCCACCCAGTCTCTTATCCAATGGATATCGAGGGCTGCTTTCCCGGGTGTAAAGAGGACGGCCCTCAAGTTTATCATTCTTATCCGTCTAGTGACGAGGTCAGGAACACCGGAGCTATACCTGCTCTCCCCAATATGTCTGCAAGGAGTGATACTTAAATAATTAAGCACAGGGACATCGCCTCGCTCCGTTTCTTGTTGTCTTCTTCCTACGTATCTTTTTACACTCTAATGTATATTTTAGTACTCGAGACAAGAATGAAAGCACCTACAAGAACAAATAGCTGCACTAACATAAAGAAAAACATTATTCTGAATATACACGATCAAGACGAGGTGCAAATAAAGTTTTAATTCTAGTCTGGCATAAGATTTCACGGTTTCATGTCTCAGAAGATCAGTATTTAGGTATCCTGGTTTTTGACTCTGCGACAATTTGTTGCTGACGTTTCGGGGGGAAAACGTGGCCTCCATCTTTACGGTGGACATAGAGTATCATGTGACACTTTGAAATGCGTGTATAATATTGTGATATATAGAGCCATTTCTAGGCAAAGCTCGAAATACGCGCACGCAACAATAGAGCAATTTTCGCAAGAACCGTTTTCTATGTGGTACGCATATATCCATTTCTAGGTAACGGATTAATAAACACGCATTCCTGACAACAGAAGAAAATGTTCTCCTTGGGGTCCGTGCCGAGGAGTTATCTTGAAGACAATCGATGCTAAAAGCAGTTACTTATGGAGGCGGGTTCCAATACCTCCACCGTCACCATGCGAGTCGTAGGAGGTGATGAAAAGGGAAGACTCAAATCTGACACAGTAAAATATGGTCGCGAAACCCAACGGACTCAGACCCGAGATAGACTGCACTGGCAAGGATCAGCAGCATATATAAAAGAAAGATCAGTCCTCTCGTCAGAGAGGGCACCCCATAGAAACAGGCCCGTATCTGTCAAACAGTAATGAATACCTAGTCATGAGCCCCAGATGTGGTTCAACACCAAGACTTACTAACTGACTATCAGTCGCAATGTGACTTTGACTTTTAAGAGCAGTTGAGGGTTCACCTGTGGAGTGAACCCGTGTGGAGGACAGGTCGAATACCTCCACTGTGACCCTGTGAGTCATAGGAGGCGACGGAAAGTAAAGTCTCAAATCTGAGACAGAAAATTTGGATGCGAGTGCCAAGGGTCTCGGACCAGAGAAAGACTGCACTGGCAAGGGCCAGCAGCATGTGTATACAAAAGACAGACCGGTCCTCTCGACAGAGAGGGTACCCACAAAAAAGAAGACCGTGACTGTCAAACAGTAATAGATATCAGGTCATGGGCCCCAAATGGAGCTCGATAACAAGACACACTGTGACATTAAGTCGCAATGTGACTTTGACTTGACTCCGTGGAGTGTTGACCAGCGGGCAACGGAAGCGGAAGAATCTCCATCGCTAAGGTTCGATACCAGGAAACGTCCAATGTAGACACTGCAGAGGAATTGCTGACTGGTGGAAATAAACTGAGAAGATTTGGTGTGGAGTGAGTTCTAGTGTGGAGATCAGCAATAATGTTACAATTATTCATATTTACGACCTGTAAGTGGTCAATAAATCTATTCCCCAATCCAAANGTGTTACAATTATTCGTATTTACGACCTGTAAGTGGTCAATAAATCTATTCCCCAATCCACACCCGTCTATACTCACTAATAATACACATGACAACATTGCCATTCTTGATTAACTTTAGGCAAAAGATAAAGGTAAATGTATCCCTGTGATGAATTACGTAATGAAGCACATTACCATGAAGGCACTTGGAGGGGTGGAGGTATAACTTTATTTTTCTTGACCTCAGTACTAGATGAAGGTAACTGGTCAGCTTCATGCTACTGCTTTATCCCCCGAGAATAGAGCCTTTGGTATCCATTGGAGAGGAAGCTGGGAGGAGCCCCAGAACCGGCCTGGAAGGTATGGTGAAGAGAAAATATCTTGCCCTGCTGGAAATCGAAACCCGATTCCTCGGCCATCCAGCCCTATCCTAGTCGCTATACCAACTACTCCAGATTCACTTCATGAATCTCAGAAACATTTCACAGTTTTCTTCAGTTCCTACGCATGAATATGGAAGGCGAGCACTTAGAATACTCAAAATCATAAAGGGGTATTCAATTGCGATACTGTAAGGATATCTGTAAGGGAAGTCGTGTAAAGTAAGTATTTAAACGGCAGGAGGAATTAATGTTTCCACATTATCCCACTCCTTGTACCTGTATCTATTCGCAGGACGTTTGCCTTAATCGGAGACTGGGAGACAAACTAAATTTACAGGTCTTAAATAAGTTTGATTTAGAGTCGATCTATGTGTGACATCTATTTATTTATTTAATTACGATTTACATTTTTACATTCATAAAGCGTCGAATTATAGGACTGTTACGTCATAAGCTATGACAGACGGGGTTTCGATTTATTAAACGTTTTAACATATAACTCGTGACTACACTTCAAAAATCACTCACACACAAACTAGTGCTCTCAGTCACGATCTTTATTAGCCATTGTTTGGTAGAGGCTTCCAACAGAGTGCGTTCATCCTCCTCTGGGTTCCCGAACTGTCTCCGGCATCAGCTACTCCAATTCTGAAACTGTCTGTCGTCTTGCAGACTCTTCCTGTCGACTCGAACATAGTCAGAGTCAGGGATACTTTACGACTGGCGATTTACCGCAACCAGTTCGTCTTGGAGCCAAGCCCCTTGAAACTCAGGACCAGCATTTTTTTTCCAACTCAACATTTATGGTTGTAGTCCTTATGTAACATCCTCTCTGACGGCAGGATGGGTCTGTCGTATACAATTGCTGCCGGTACTCGCCAGCGCAGTCACTCTCAGGTCCGAGTCCCGCAGGACTCATGACCACATTTTACTGTATCAGATTTGAAACTCCCTCAACCTGGAGGAACAGGTCCCAGTATTTATATCCCCCAGGAATATGGTGGCGCGGTTGTACCCCAGGCGCTAGGTCCCCTTTTCGTCGCCCCTTACGACTCGCAGGGATACGCTGAAGGTACTTGACCCCGCTTCCACACGGCTGACTGGTAATGAGAATGAGTCTTATGTTACGACCAATCTCTCTTGGAATAAAGCACCCATCTGGGGCTTACGACCAGATATTTATTACTGTCAGGCAGTTGCGAGTTTGTTGAAGTGGGGCCACTCTCTCTGACGAGAGGACGGGTCTGTCGTTTACAAATGCTGATGGTCCTCGCCAGCGAAGTTATTTTTGGGTTCAAGTCCAGTGGGAATAGCGAATAAATTTTACTGTCTCAGATTCGAGACTTCCCTTTTCGTCGCCTCCTACGATTCGCAGGGCTACAGTGAGGTGTTCGATCCCACCTCCACACGGGATCTGACTGGTAATGACAGTTGGTCATCGTTATGTAGCCTCGTCAAGGACCGCACATGAAACGCCGCTTTCAACATCTCTTCTATTGTTGCGTACCTGTTGCGACCTTCACGTGATGGCTACTGAGCCACGGCTGTCTCTGTTGGCTTCACAATTCTGGTATTCAGGAGACATGCTACAATATGATTAATGAATTGAAATGAATATAGGTGAAAGCAGTCGTCGCTAAATTAGAGGCACCGTCCCGAGAATTGTGTGGCGAGACTGAAAACTCGGTCAGAATAGCCAGTGTCGGGATCGAGATATGAACCCGGGAAAGAGTGCTAGACACTCGAGTTAAAAGCTCCATGAGCCATATCAACATGTAATACGCTTTTGCGCCCTTCTTCAAAGCATAGTCTTTTCCTTCAAAACACAGAACAGTATTTCCAAGGTCAGGAAAACGTTGGCCTGTACATCCTACTCGCCCATACGCCTTCATGGCACAGCGCTTAATTAAGAACACAACTTTACCTCTTCTGCCTTTTGTACAGAACAGTTCTGCAGGAGTGAAATTTATCGTTGTCATTACTCGGTTTCAGGTTACTATAACACTGAAATATCAAAGCATTAATATGCTAATGGACGTAAGTTGTGGAGTATGTCACGAACGAACAAGCAGTCCTTTGTTTCAGTAAATCTTGTCTATTGTGTGAGTACTGATAACAGTTTGAAATGCATTCATGAAGTTCAGTGTATTATACAAAGGAGACGATTTGTGTGTTATTCGTGGGAGATTCCGTTAAACGTCGGTCTCAAAGTATCGTTCGATTTTCACAGTGTGCATCCTGTTCTGTATCACAAATACTCGTATATGGTCAGGTAAGTTATCCGGCAACACAAAAAATGGTATTACAATAAAAATAAAAAAGTTAATAGCATAAAAGCTTAAATAAAAAAAAGAATATTGAGAATTTCTGTTGATTTATCGATGTGTATTACGTTAAGTAAAGTTATATAGTAATTATTAGTACAGTGAACGTTATTTATTGTTCAGATATTTTAAATGAAAGGTTCAGCAACATCATCATAAATAGATTTCACTGATACCTTACTCAAAATTTTGTGTGGGTTGTACAAATTTAGCACTGCAGGACCCTTCCTCACTTCCTAAAGCTTTACACGGTATAACTGGCTTTGAGAACTCATCTCAGTGACCCACGATCTCTTCCTACACCAGAGGTCAACACATTTCATCAATAATTTAGAAGTTGTTCACAGAAGAACTGCTCAAACAGATCTCCAAACGACGCTGAACACGGTCTGAATATTTTAAAAGCGACATCTTAGGAACGGCATACTTGAAATGTTGCATGTCCGTGCCAACAGATGGACGTGGTAATTCTCATGTCACATTATTCAATTCGGGCCGGATGGACATTACCTCGCCATTTTTGTGTATATATATATATATACACGAGGATGTGTGTGAGTTTATAAAAAAAAATATATATATTATTCAAGTCCTAATGCTAACTCTGTGCGATGTAATCTTTATAAATGAAATTGTGGTGGTATGAAATCATCTTTTTGTATGCCTCCAGACGCTAAACTGTCATTACTGCCACAATTTAGAGAAGAAAGAAAACAATAGAAATAATATATATATATATATGCATGTAAATCTAGTGCTAAGCAACGATCGCGAAATAAGCAGCTATATAACAGCCGTTGTTAGGTAATGACTCCTTAAACAGCGACCGTTGCTATGTAATGGGCAAAAATTTCCTAACAAGCACCAATAAAGTAACTGGGAAGTGATGTTCCCTACGCGGTTCATGCGACAGCTACGTGAAGCAACAATATAAGAAATGCTGGGAGATATGTTTTCTGTGCGGTTCGTGCCGAGGTGTTATAAGCAGAACAAGTCTAGAATTTAGTAAGTTGTGAGAGAATCATCGGTCACAAAGGACGCGAACAGAGAAGCTGAGGAAGCTACAGCATTGGAAGCCATTACCAGACGACAACCACTGAAGACACGGCAGACTAAGAAGACTCAGTGCGTGCTGTAGTGAACTGTAGAGAGTGTGAATTTGCGATAGCGCTATAGTTATTTGTGGTTATCATCTTTAAGTGTCCATTAAATCTAATTACCAATTAAACCCCCGTCCATAGTCCCTCATACACCTGCAATTAAGTCAGAGCTTTTAGATTACGAAGATAGAATTCGTGGTCATATTTTGAGTATAAGGTTTAAATTTCAGGGCAAAATCTTGGCACTTGAATTGTCTTCGCATAATCCCCAGTCTTAGAGTTAATGAAGGGTGAAAAGATGACTTAACACTAAGTTCGGCTCTTGGGAGCCTGTGTGTGATACAGACGAAGGATGCTACTGTAGGGTATATCCATCACTGCAAGTTTAAAAAATTTTACTAGCAACTTACAATGTCGTCTTGAAATTACCTTTAGGCGTCACTCATAAAATCGAACCCAAGCATATTCTCGGCATACTGTACGATAAAATCACAACATATGGTTCGCATGCCAGGAATGGCCCGAGTTGAAGGATATGTCAGTACAAATTGACGAGGAGGTTACTTGCATGGAGGAGAGGAAAAAATTGTGAAGGTTGTCAATATTTTCACAATTCACTTACAGTTCTGTACTATCTAAATCAACGGGACGATATGTTGTGTATATGAAACGTCACAGATAACTGAGGCATAATCCCATCTACAGCAAAGGTGTTCACCGTGAGAGATAGCCACACATACAACGTGGAGGATCAACTGAAGGCATAATGACACGAAGTTTGCGATACTGTTCTGAGGCCATAAGAGAAATTACTGAAATGCGATCTGAAATAAGCGAAAAATGAAGCGAAATATACAGGATGTTGCTCGATTTTCGGCCAAGTTCCAACTACTTCAGTGAAAAATTTTCATCCTGTATTATCGCCATAATATCTACCTTAATATTATCCTACCAACTCTCTCTTTGTTTTCCTATGTCTCATCTTTAAAAGAGATTTTTATAGTAAAACTGTGCGTACGTTTCTTCTCTTCAATCTCTGGACCAAATCACAAGCGCATCTTAACCTCTGACATTTGAACTTAGCATTACGTAGCGTGTATAAATCGCAAAGTTCCTTGTTATGCAACATCCTAAATTGCCGGCATAGTACACCCATATCCTTCCATTCCTTTTAAAGCCAAATACTCGTATATCCCTGGACTGAGAAAGATCAGTCTACCGACTTATGTATACAGGGTGCTAAGAAAAGGGTTACAGTCTTAAGTACTGACTTAAAAGAGCAAAGAAATCCTGGACAACATATTGTGGCATGTAGACCCGTTGCTTAGCAACGACCACAAAATAAGCAGATATACAACAGCCGTTGCTAGATAATGTTTCTACAAACAAAGTCTGTTTTAGGTAATGACTACCAACATACAAGTACGCGACAAAAAAAGAACCGTTGGAAGCGGTGTTCTCTGTGCGGTCAGTGCTTGAGGCTATAACAACAAAAAGTAGCTGTGATTATGACAGATTTTCGAGACAGCAGTGAGAAGAGTAGGAGGTTGGTATGAGACAGCCGACAGCCTGGGATCTTGTGAGTGGAGTGAGTTAGTTAGGGGACTGCTACAGTTCAGTCCTTGTGAGCTGTTACTGTTAGCAGCTGGTAGCCGAGGCACGGGGACAGTTCGGGCACCCAGTGGAAGAGGAACGTCCGCAGTTTGAAGCCGTTGTCAGGCAAGACTGGTGAAGACACAGCTGGCTGAGAAGACTTAAGTGTGCACTGAATGCATGAACAAGTGAAACGGTAACACATGTAGTTACTTGTAGTTACGAGTTGTGTGTATAAGTGTTCAATAAATCCAATTACCAATCCAAGGCCCTCTATAGTCACCCTCGATAAAAACGTGACAGTAGGTCTAGAAATCAATGCCTATTGACATATGGGCGAGTCAATGTCTGTGGGGGCATCTCAGGTGAGCACCTCTTAGGACTACTTGTCTTACCTAACAGACTAACAGGCGCAGTGTATCACTGTTTTCTGGTGAATGATACACCAGTAATCTTGCAACATGTGCCTCTTCATCAACAGCACATGCGGTTCACTCCGTACTGTCAGACAGCACCTGCACCAGAGTTTCTGTGAACAGTGGATGTAACACGGAGGCCCAGTCAACTGGCCTGCACGATTTCCTGACCTCAATCTTCTGGAATTTTGGCTGTAGGGACACGTTAAGACTTTGGTGTATTCAGCACCGATCAGTGATATAGTGGTATTACAGTAAAGAACAGAGAATATCTGCCAGGAGAGTCCACTGAAACCAGGAAGTTTCGACAGAGTGCACATCTCTGTACGACGAAGAGCTGAAAGGTGACTTTTATTGTTCCTTGCATCCTGTTGTGTACTAGACGAATGTTAAAGTTAATCTACCGACCACACAACACGTTTTTTATTTACTGCCACACTACATGTTTCGACCTCAGGAGGTCATCATCAGGTGTACGAACACAATTTCACAATCACACGCAATCACTTCCTTTCTCCACTAATTTCCATCCTGTATCCTGTTCAGATTCACGCTCAAATAATATGTATAAGTTCTTCTTATACCATATAAGTTAAAAATATATAAGTTAAAAAGCTCTTCTTATAAAATACAAGTTAAAAATACCAATGTCAAAAATTAAGATTTAAAATTCAAAATTCAGTTCCCTGTAGCCAGTTACGTTATTATCACTTGTTTAGAAAGTTCGTGAAAAATAAACTTCACTCGTCACATTGACTGCCCTTTCACTTTTTGAAGGTCTTGTCGTTCTTCGGCGTCCTCTGATGTGGGATCTGTTACGTTCCTTGTCGTGATGGCTACTNAAGTGATTGCGTGTGATTGTGAAATTGTGTTCGTACACCTGATGATGACCTCCTGAGGTCGAAACATGTAGTGTGGCAGTAAATAAAAAACGTGTTGTGTGGTCGGTAGATTAACTTTAGCTGAAAGGTGAGTTGAAATGTATGGGAACCACACAGAGCATCTGCTGTAGAGAACACACGAACATAGCCCATATCAGCAGGCATTTGTTTCCCTGACTGGGACGTTTTTTGCTCATTTAAGTTAGTATCGTACCCCCTTAAAGCCCGTAGCCCTTTTTAAAAAAACCTGTATATTAAATACGATATGAAATCAACCATCTTATGTATAATTTATTCCCTTTTTCTGATCAGATATTATATTGTGACGTGCCGCGAGAAAGCCGGAATAGATTAGGACATTAAGGTTGATTTCCTAGGCAACGATCAATGTTCCCGTGACAGTGCCTAGGAATAAGAACGCATCCATTGCTATACAACAGCTACCGATATCCAAGCAGCGAATTGTTTGAAGCAGCGTTTGCATAGAAGTGGGCGAAATTAACCCTTCAACAAGGTGTTCCTTATTCAGTCCGAGGGTAAGTTATAACAGTCCAACGTCGGCCAGAGGCTAGTGCAGTTTGTATTTGACCTTAGAACAGGAGAGTTCTTATCCGACAAGGGACTAAGGACACTTGAGCTTCGAGCAGAAGATACTTCAACAAGATAGTGGAGCAAAGTGTTGTAACATTGATGAAGAAACGTCTAAAGGGCGTATAAGTTGAATAATTGTACTTTATAGTGTAAAAGTGGCGTACAATAAGTACTAGTTCAAATCCGAGAACCGACACAATTTCTTGTCGCGATGCCTAGCAAATGCGACAATATTATCGATATGATTCGGTCATAAGATTACTATCAACAGGAGAAGATAAAATATTATATGCAAATTTACAAACTAGGCTGAAAACAAATAAAAACTTTAACATATTTTCCATAACAAAGACTAAAATTAATTTAAGGCCATTGATGTAAATAGTTGAGTCCAGTCTGGTCAGTTAATTCTGTATCATACTACTTCTACATCTGAGACTCATATTCGTCTTTCACAGTACACATATTGTTATGTGCGGCATTTTGTACTTACAAAGTGACGTACTGGAAAGTCCAACACTTCATTACCGATCTTACACGTGAGCGCCAACCGCAGGCCGCGATAAAGAATGGTGTTGCTAACGTTAAATTTTTGTAGAATGTTATGGATAATGTTTTAATAGAGTACATCTCTTTATTGTTATGGTGGATAAGTCATGATGCATTTACATTCCATTACATTAAACACTTAGAGATCCACAGCATGAGAATGCTACGTCTGTTGACCGATGGCCGAATCACATTTTGACCGGTGGCCATAAGCACACAGTTTTATACGTGTGCATTGCTGATAGTTCTAGAGAAGAGGACTATCATTGCGTGACGTCATTTTCCTCAAAGGAAATGGAACATGCAGAAAGTGAATAGTGGGGCAAATTATAAGTTTCAAATTAATTCTCTCTACGGAAAGGAAGACATACTATTAACCACAACCCTAATAGCTCAGTTATTAACGTGTCTAACTATGGGCAGGACATTAAATTTCAGGCAGATTTCTTCTCTCCTTTTAACACGGCTTTGGGCCTCGTGTCTAATGGGTATGGATACTGCTTCCCCCAGGGTTAAAGTGCTCGGAACTTGAAGCCCAACATTTATATAATTCTGGAATGAATAGAATTTTATTTTCATTTCCTTTAATGGTTCTATACTCACTAGCAGCCGTAAAGGACCTTCATTTTTAAAAAAATAATAAAAAAATATATTCTGTGTTTACATAGAAAATAGCCATGAATATTGTTTCCTTACTCGTTGCCCAAAGGAACCGGAACTGCGCGCGCGTTTTGAAATTCAGAACTAATCTTCGAGCTCAACTATTTACATTTTGAGTGTCCATCATAAAAGGAAGTTACCTTTTGATGTTCCAACGTACGCCACGGCCGCTACCTTTGTTAGACGGTGCAGGAGGCAGGCAGGATGCCCGCATATCACCTTTAGAAGGCAGCGGAGCCCTGAAATAGGAAGGTGACTATTATAATTTCTCAAATAACTCCTTCATACTTATATTTATTTATTTGGCACAGGTGTTGAACATTGTGTATAAAAATTTCCAAATGTTGGGTGTGTTATCTTAGTAATTCCTTGTGGCTTTATTTTTGAACAAGACAATACTGTATCCATTTATTTCAATGTAGACCGTCCTCACTTCACATAGTTTCGGATTACGAATTTTTGCTTATAAGGACTACAAAATGGAGCTCATATACCCGGATAGGCTTGTCATCCGAACGCGAATTTGCTAATCTAAAATTCCTTCAGAACGAAAACCACCGTCTTTGCTTCAGTCGTCATAAAGTATCCTTCAATCCACTTCAGTGCCCTGGATTCAATTGAAGACTGAGAAAATTTGGTACAGGCAAGAAAAATGTTTTTTTTTCCCCTTGGTTTTCTTTTATAGTGAGTTTAGAAAAGTTTTATTGGAACTTTTACATCATAACGAGGATCCAAGCACTTATATAACATAATCTGAAGACTTCAACGTTGTATGTTTCATCTCAGGCAACGAAATCGATAATTTATATTCCTCCTGATCATTTTTGATTATTTCAGAACGCAAACTCGGTCAAGCTTCCTTTGGGAAATACATATCTATTCGCGTTACGAAATTTGGTTTTTCGAGCTCCATCCAGAAGTGCAAATGTTCGTAACAGAGGCGACTGTCTGCAAATCTGTAAAGATAACATAAAGTTTCCCCTGTGCTGAATTACTGAAGCACCGTGCCATGAAGACACATGGAGGAGTGGAGGAATAATTACCAACACTTTCAATCTTGGAACTAGATTAAGGTGAGCGATGAGCTTCACGCCCCGGCCTCCTTACCTGCAACGAAACAGTTCTAAAATCTTATACAGTGGGTATCAAGTTAACCCAGGGACAGTCTGGCCACCGGAGAAGAAAAAATTTATTTGCCATTGCTGGGAAGCGAACCCCGGTTCCTCGGTAGTCCAAAGAGTAAAAGTCTCTATACCGACTGAGCCACACCACATCTATAGAGACAGATACCGCAAGTAGACGCGCTGACTTCGCCCCCTCAGACACTGGGGTCGTGAGTTCGAATCCCACTCAAGGCATGGATGTCTGCATTTATTCTATGTTAACCTTGTTCTTGTGTAGGTAGCGGCATTGCAACGGGCTGACCCCCGTCCAAGGAGTCCTACCGACTGTCTAAAAGATTAGAGTATGATGTGAAACGAAGAGTTTCTGAGATGCCCTGTGCCCCAGAGGAAACAGGAATGAATGAATAAAGTAGTTAAATGAAGGTTAATTTGAACGTGTTCGAGTCGAATAATCAACGGCGTTCTGAAAAGCCTCATCTCAATAACATGTAACAGTACAGCAGCCATTGCTAAGGAACAGCTCTGTGGACACGTTGTTTCCCCGGCAACGAGCGAAAACGCAATAATTGATGAGACATTTTGTATCCGGTCCATGCCACGACTATATAACGAGGCATAGTAGTTAATGGGTTCCATGAGGCTTGGAATCAAGAATCATTGTGTTGGTGAGGGTCATCACCGATTTAACAGTCAGTCATTTGCTGTCAGAAGCTGGTAACTGAGCCCGGGAAGAGTTCGACAACCAAGAGGAAGGGGAATGTCTGCTGTTGGAAGCCGCTACCAAGCAACGGCTGATGAAGACTGAGAAGACTTTGTGTGTGTTGTAGTTGCAGTGATTTTTGTAATGTGTAACTCAGTGAGACTGTCGCAGTTATTTGTAGTTACGAGTATAAGAGTTCAATAAATCCGATTACAAGGGCAGACCCCGTCTATAATCACACCAAGTGACAATATTTTAACAGAGTATTAACTGCTTTTATACTTCGGATATAGGAACAAAATGAAAAAGCATAAGCAATACAAAAGTTTATATTTTTAAAGAATTAGCAAATATGAAACCATTTCAATTTGCAGTGTATATGAAGAATACTATCTTCTGCTATGTACACCCGTATAGTCTGATTAAGTGAATCTGTGTTTCGGAGAAAAGTGTTTCATCCATGTTCATGGTAGAAGATCTACTCTGAAAATGCCTCATATCCCAGAAGAAAATATTCTTCAGAGACACTGATCTGAGAACCATAATTCTTTCTTCCTTATTCGAAGCGTTGAGTTGTACTCGTAAGTCTGCTCCAGGTCAACCAAACTAAGATAACCGGTGCACATTCTTTCTCTTACACGCTTGTTTCGTCACAGCCATATTATTTCAAGTCAACTGCACCTGAAGGTGATTCAAATTTCATCAGAATCGGTCAAACCGGTTTCTACAAGATTTGAATTTCGCGTTTTGGCCTCTAGAAGGCATATCATTGTGTTCCTCAAGATTCCACTTAAGAGAATTTTATTTAGGGAGACTGTCCTTCTAAACTGCCGAAAATGAATCAAAATCCTTAAACCCCTTTTCAAGAAAAATCACAATTTTTATTTGGGGTACCTGTGATGGGCACCGAACCAATTGGAAAAATGGTTTCTGAAGCAATCAAGGGAAAGAGATATGTAAAAGACAAATAGACTGAAATGGCGCGACACTTAAAAGCGCCAACGTAAATGCGACGGATATTCATTATCAAAATCCTCAAAAGCGAAGAGAGCGTGGCTGTCAGGTCAGAGCAACACGCATTTCGTAATCCGTTACATCAGGAAGCAGAGGCTAAATGCATGGTACATATTACATAAGGGTCATCTGCACACATCGCATGATTGGATTGTTGCTAATAAGGCATCTCGCAGTGTGGTAGGCTAAACCTCACGGCAGAGATGTTACAAGCATACAGACTGCATTTATCCGAGATTAGTTTCGTAGTTTACTCTCCATTCTACGTGTAAAGTACAAAGAAAAATGTCATATATCCTAGTGTTTGTTCGCAAAATCAACCAAACAAAAAAGCAGTGAAACATTTTGTAACATTCATTTATATTGCCACGATTTCAGACTGATTATAGATAAGTTTTTGAACTGATGATAGGATTTTCTGGATTCTTTGATACATTTTACAATTCAATATTACACACTAGTATCCACAGTCACGTCTTCACAAGCCATTGCTCGGTAGGGGCTTCCTTCCTCTGGGTTCCCGAACTATCCCCGTGCCTCAGGTACCAGCCTCTAACAGCAACAGATCACAACAACTGAACCTCAGCAGTTCTCTAACTAGCTCGGTCACTCAACAACCAGCACTTCACTTAAATCAACTCAATTTTCAACTGACTGTCCTACTTATAACATCTAAGCTCGGACCGCACAGAAAACAATTACTCTATTGTTGTCTAGTAATGCCAGTTGCCTAACTGTTTCTCTGTTGTTGCCTAGAAACGGGTCTACGTGCCATAACGTTATACAGTAAGCCCCGTAAGTCTTGAATCATAGGAAAATGAGGTTCTGACAGAGACATTATAAGATACTCTCAGTACATTCATCACTAATCCCGATACAAGCACACAACAGCGTGAATCAGTTGCCTCGTGACCTCACTGCATCAGTAACATCTCGCTCTTGTAAAAGCTACTGATTATGGTTTCAGACCTACACGACGCCACACAAGACTAATTGCAGGGCTCTTGGGAAAGTGCACGGCTTAACAGTTTATTTCTTTCTTCATGTGTCTGAAATTATGGTTATCTGATAAAATCCTAAGTCATTTTTATACATCCACTCCGCAGAAATTCCAGATATAAGTCAACAGGAAATTTCGAAATTTCTTACATAAGTTTTCGTGCTATTAATTTCCCGCGCTTTCTTCCATATTCTTTTCCATTCCTATATGTTACCGGATGTTACGCCCGAGGCCAACGATGATCGCCATTTCCCATGAATAACACGCACAAACTGTCAGTCATAAACTGTGTATATACCTCACTTCATACAACCACACCCAACCACACCACACAACAGACACCATGCACTGACACAAAATACTGCTCTCCATATAGAGGAAGTAACGAAGAAAATCAACTTCTGTTTCTGAGCCAAGCAAGAAAGCAATCTGAAGCTTTGTTTGCTATGTGCTTCCATACTGACTTCTTTTTTGCTTATTTTTGACCCAGAAGATGGAGGCGGCATTCTCCTCCGCAACTTCCAGTTCATATAACCTCTTAAATCTTGACGATTAATTGTTATATGAACTAGAAATTGCGTTAATTTCGGGGCTGTCATCTCACCGTTACATTATATATATATATATATATATATTCCGAAANGAGGGGCGGATAGAAGTGACAAGAAGACGAGGAAGAAGACGTAAGAAGATGCTGAATGACCTTGAGGACAGAAGAGGATATTTTCCTTTGAAGGAGAAAGCTTGAGATCGCATTAAGTGGAGGAACTGTTTGGAAGAGACTGTGGACCTGTCGTCTGACAGATTACTGATGAATGAACATATATACGTATATGCAAGGGTGATGAGTGCATTTCAGATATAAATCAGAGCTTTAGTGTCCAGACACATCCATTCACATTTTAGCTGTAAGAGAGACACCAGAACTTACTATCCTTGCAATTCCCAATGGGCAGTACATTATCCTCTGAATGCCTATAAAAGAAGCAAACGACACCCACTGAAAAGGTTGCTGAGTACGCCTTGATTGAATTATTCGTCATTTACCCTCAAACTTGGAGGAAACATAAATTTAAGTCCAGGAAGTAAGCTTGAGATTCTACCCAAATATATTTTGAATAAAACTGCAGCAGAGTAGCTAACTGCCCTCTTTCACTCTGTCCTTTGAACTCAAAATATTCAAGAGAGTTTCTTTGTCCTGTACACAGGGGATTTCTTTTAGGGCCTTCTGTACCTGTTTTTTTGGTTGTCGTAATATCGTGTAATGCCGAGCGGTCTAAGGCATGTACCGTCTTCGCTCGCTTGGAAACCGGGATCGTTGGTTCGAATCCCGCTCAGGGCATGGATGTTTAGTTTGTGTGTGTGCGTTTTGCTGTGTTTGTGTACAGGTAGAGGCCTTGCGATGAGCTGATCACCCGCCCAAGGAGTCCTACCGAATGTGTAAGATCTAGAAAAAAACCGAAGTGAACGGAGTTTATGGAGGTAGGCCTAGGCTCCTGGGGCTGTAGTGCCAAGGAAAAAAAAAATGTGTAATGAGATATTCCAAAATATTGGACTAAGCGCATCGCGATGACAATAATTCCATTAACAAAAACACTTCTATCACATTGCTGCATAAAGAGTATTTATATTTCCAATCAACGTACAAGGGACAGTCAGTAAACAGGTCACAAATGGATATAAAATGTATATTCGAAACTTGAAAAATCATTTTTTCTTGACATAACCTCCACCAACATTGATACGCTTGTCCTATCGCTTTATAAGCGCGTCGAAACCCGCAGCACATAGGCCTTTTGACTGTTGTCTCAACCTCTTCAGCACCTCTCTTTCATCTGTCACATTCGAAAGTCATTGAGAGAATTTCTCGACCCAGTTCTGAATCGTTTTACACAATAAACACTTCCCTTCGTAAACAGGATATATTTCTTTATGAATATCCTTTGCATTCATTACTTGTACCCATAAAAACTCACAATAGAACGATGCTCTTCGGTAGTATAACTCAAACAAGGTCGCCATTTTAAATACTGAAACCAGCACCTGACCATGTGTATGTGCATCTGTTACCTATACTGTCGTAAAGGTGGGCTGTGCTGCTATCTAGTGATGCACGTAGTAAACCTATTACGTCCATTACAGATATTTTGCTTCCATTTGTGACCTATTTACAGACTGCCCATCGTGTCATAATTATGGTTTCACTGTAGAAGGGTGAATAATGAGCGTTTGATCCAGTTAAATTTTATTTTATTTTGATTTTTTATATAATCTGGACTCTTTCTTCTATTTCTGCTCTTTCCTTACTAGTCCTTTTCAACGTATATTCTCCGCCCCCCCTCCGCCCGCACCACCATAAATAACTCCGAAAAATTGTTATGTATAAGTTCACGACATCAAGGCAAACTAAATTTATATGCATCGCTACAGTTGTTAATTAGTTGTCGTTACAAAATGAAAAAGCTCTTCCATGTTTCATATATTTTGCACAGTCGAAAATATTAGTTTTTTCCATTTTATGTTCCTTTTTCGGTTAGAACGAGAGATAAGTCGGCCTTCTGTAAAAGCACTGCGACAGTTTTTGCCCACAGAGACCCAGAGAAGCTCCAGTAAACCTCTTCAGGATTTCAGCAGAAGCCGACATTTCTGCGGCTCTCTCCACCTTCATTTTCCTCTCTCTCTCTCTCTCTCTCTCTCTTACTCCCTTACTGTCACCCATATTTCCATCTCACTCCACAGCTCTTTTCAATCAAGTGATTTTAAGTAATTAATTAGAAGTTCGGTCCGAGGTTTCCTTTGAGGCAATTTTTTTAGATTGTGTGGTCTTGTTGGTTGTGACACCATATAGAGGGCTGAACCCGAGGAAGGAGACATCATATTCCTCAACGATATACGACTAAGAAATCTACACGGTGTCACAACCAAGAAGACAGCAATCTAAAATGGCAAGTTCTTTTTGTTGTGAATCACGGTACAATTAAAAATCAGCTCGTGAATTAATATATTAGTAGTAAATGCAGGAGTTGTGAAACGTGATAAAGAAATCCCCATCCCACCTCGTCTGACAAGCAAAAGTGCACTTCCACGCACTTCTGCAGACCCGCTGTAAGATCCTCCGCGGTTTGACAGCCTCTCCATACCTGCAGAAAGCCATAAAACGTTCCTGTACAGTCATGAAAAGTGCAGTTCTGCACACTCTTGCAGACTGAACGGTGAGAGCCGGAACCTAAATAGATTACAGCCTCTTTACACCTACAGTAAGCTATAAAATGAGGCCGAGCCATAGCTCAAGCGGTTAGTCGCTGGCTTCCCACAGCGGCGGCCCTGGTTCGATCCCGGGTATGGTCAAGTGGGATTTGTGATGGACAAAGTTGCGGTGGGGCACGTTTTCTCCGAGTACTTCGGTTTCCCCTGCCAGTCTTCATTCCACCAATTGCTCCACAATCACCCTCACCTATCATCTGGGGCTGGTACAATAGGCCAGAAGTGGCCGCAGTGCAAGGGACTTAGTCCCACCCCTCTAGCAATAAAAAAATAAGAATACAGCAATAGAGTAAGTGTATATTTAAAGTGAGAGAAAGAATCTCGCTGTAGTTAGAATTTGTCCCTGTTGCCACTCTAAGTTATTAGTCCTGTAGGCATAAATTTGAATGTAATATTTATTTTGTAACTCTGGGAATGATGAAAGTGTGCGCCGGTGATTGGTTTCCACCTACCAATATTTTACACGTCTCTCTCACACTAATTACACTACGTGACAGCTTGGAATATCCATCAACATACACTCCGTGGAAAAACGGATCAAGTTACACCATGTGTACTCTTAGAGACTTGAAAGAAGAGGCACAGAACTACAAACCAGTTGTTCAGGATTTCAAATATAAAACACCAGTTTTTTTTTTCAGGAACATTCTTGGGTTTACCTACACTGAAACAAAAGACGTCCTGCTAGCTCGTGACCTACATATAACTTAGTTTATTCCATGTGTTGGCTGTCGACAATTCGTAGTCAAGGTAACACGAAATTACGTACTTTCATAGCTTTCATTTCATTCACTCGTGAGGCTGAGCCTTTCTTGAGAAGCCGCCAATTGGGCAGCTGTTCAAGAACTTTCCAGCATTTTATGAAACACGTATTCATTGCCGTTTACACAAGATCTCTCCATGGGTCCCCATCCTGAGCCAGATCAATCCAATCCATCCCATCCTATCTCTCTAAAACCCATTTTAATATCGCAAAGTATCTGGTTATCGTTGCGCACGCCCTAAGATTCTGTCTTCCACTAGTCGTCCCCTAGCAACGGATATTCACTGAGAAATTGTCACTTCAGATCACTCCAAATATTGCACATGAAATCTTCCAGTCACACTTTACATCCTCACAGGACGACCTCCTGTATTCTTCTTTATTCCTGGTTCTACTTCGTCTGCTTCCGCCACTCTCAACTACTGCTAAATATTGACTATTACTGCTGAATACTTTCGTTATATAGCCTCCGCACTGACCCCACAGAAAACAGCATATTGTTGGAACGTGTTTACTGAGCGATTGTCCAGCAACGGTCGCGGCGCGGACTCCACTGTTGTGTGACGACACAGCCTAGCGTGGAAGGGGTGTTTACCGCTGTGCAGCAATGTGCTTGGTGGGGGTATGTGACGTCACTCGCGGAAAAGCAGAGGTCACGTGACTCCTCACTACTGCAGTATGACGTCATCGTGCCTGTGCGGGAGTCTTGTTTACCGGCTGACGCTAGAAGCGGGTTCCATAACATCGTTCCACAGGCCGTCGCTCAACAACGGGTTGACATCTCACGATATTGTTCACCCATTTACGTCTTGGTCTTCCCAGTGACCTCTTAACTTCTGGCTTTCCCGCCAATATCCTATATACATTCATCTTCTCCCCATTCAGGCTACGTGCCCTGCCCATCTCATCTTCCTTCAATTGATCATTATAATTATACTTGGAGAAGAGTACAACTGATGAATTCACTGTTATATTAATGATATTTATATAGAGATCGGCGACACAGCTCACTATCGGTATGAGAGAGGTCAGAGGCAAAATGATTTTGCTCAAATTGTTAGTGTCATTGCGCTTATGCGATCATGCGCCCTAATGAAAATATAAATTCTTAGTCAGGATAACTGGTACCTGCATAAGATTCGTGTTCGGAATTTCTCAGCATCAAAACAAACCACGAGGTTGGGAGGCCTCTAATTTATGTGCTGACAAATTTCATAACACAAGATTTTACTGTATCCATGCACTAAGTTCGAGTGATCCCAAAAAAGTGCGCCTGTACGGAATTTGCCAGTTACATTTCGGTCAAGGATTATGATGCATAAAAGCACACGTCCTTCCGTCTAGCGACGCTTAATAACTTGATTGAAAGGTTGGCAGGTAGAAAGCAAGTTAAATGAATCATTATAATGCAAATGAGCAGCCCTCCACTGCGCTGTGTGGCGCTGGTCTAGCGGTGCGTTTAATATTCGTCACTTGCTTGACAGCGTGTTACCTGGACATTAATGAAGTTTGGAGAGAATACATTTTGATGATATTTACGTACCCAAGAGCCAAGGTAGAGTACGTACCAATATATTAGCAAGAAATAAACGTCACAACTTTAGTAACTATAGACAGGTTTTGGAGCAGTAATTGGATTTATTGAAATCTTACAACTCGTAACTGAAACTAAGGATTATGCGTCACTGTTCTACACACTTCACAAATTATTACACGATACATTAAACCTTCACAACCTGTAACACTCTTCACTAACCGTTGCTTGGTAGGAGCTATCAACGGCGGACGTGCTCACTTGAGGCTGAGACGATGAAGAAAACCAATTCTTGTTGTAAAATTCAGCTGAAAAAATCCTTTCAGCTGCCTGTAATTATCTGTCGTGTTCATACAGTCAGAATTATTAATCCGGATATTAATGATTTAATTTATTTAAAATTTTTAGAGCCATTCACTGCCGCATATAGAGCAACATGTAGCATTCTCGTTAACTTTTTAATCACAGTTCTAGTATGGTACTCATTACGAATCAATTGGTCATAAATAATAATATGAAGGGAGTACAAATGGTTACATTTTTCTTAATTAATAACTGTGATACATGAAAGTTTAGCCCGAAACTACAGAGAGAGTCGTAAGAAAAATTCTTCTGGTTAACACTGTTAGTTTCGGTTCCCTTATAGCTGTGCCTATGAAGAGATGTATCTTATGAAATTCAATTCCGTTTCAACCGATGTTTCGGAGAAACATATCGCTTCCATCTTCAGGAGTAAATCAAGCAAGAAACATATGATAAACATGATGAAACGGCGCCTAAAGGGAACGGAAGGTTAACTTACTACATGACGGAATATCCTAGAAAAAAGAATTCTTCACTGGTATAACATTTTATTAATTTTATTGTAAAAATATTCCAAATATTTATACGTAGTTATATTTTCTGGGATATAACGTTGTCTAATCTGGTGAAAGTCTAAACCAACGTTTCCCAGGAATATTTCGCCTTCATCTTCAGGGTCGAAGAATAACCTGAGCGAGACACCAGCGTCCGAAAAGTCGGCTGCATTTCAACAGGCTAGATGGTGCAATATCCCAGAAGATAGAGCCCTTCATAACCGCCATTGTAAAATATTAATCTAATTTTCACCTACTTAAAAGCATTAAGCCAAAGCTTATTGAAGGTTTGTGATATAACAAATAAGCAATTTCATTATGTCAGTATAGTTGTAACAAGATGAAAAGAAAGCATTTTCGTTTATATATTAAATAAACGTTAGCTGCTTCAAATGTTTTCAACACTACTCGATCCTGGCATGTCACTTTCTGGTGAATAATACAGCTTCAGTTTTACGTCCAGGTGGCCGTGATGTGCGCTGCAGTGTGCTTCCCTGATCCTACAGCTTATAAATTACTAATGAATACTATTTTATTAGCTTTCAGCTGCGCGCAAGAATACATGATAAGAGCCCCTGTGTTTTACTACACAAGCATCACACCAATGCTCCCTCTGTAAGTTTATAGTTAGTTAAGTGCCAGTATATAAGGTCGATATTCGCTCGAAAGGGATATGCTTCACTTTACAATTGAATTACTTAAGTGAACGTTACGTGTTATGAAACACGGTGAAAATTACAATTCTATTAATGAAATCATTTCATACTTAAGCCATAAACTGACTCAATAGTTTATTAATGCGTTATGTTGGTTTTCTAAGGGGCTGCGATAACTTACATTTCATCAAATAATGATCTAATAGTAATTATAATTAAAGTAAGCACAGCAGGTGTGAAACCAGATATTTATCCATCTGATAAAAGTCATGGTACATAATCAGTATTTCTGCCTCGAATTCTGAATGTCCAGGGAACGAATCCCAGCTCCAAAACAATTTTAAGTAAGGATTTTCGTGCGTTTTCCAGTCTCCTGCGAGGTAAATGTTGAGATATTATTTTAAAATAGACCACAGTAACTTCCTTCCAGTTTCACTACAATTCATAATTCATATAATTATCCTACCATTTGACTTTACATAACTTAAGCCAGGGATTTCAAACTTCATACAGTGGCTCCACTCAACTTGGCAAAGATCAGCTCCCCTATCTTAAATTTATGCGCATACAGAAAAAATTATTTCAGTTTCTTTAATTTTAAAATTGACACATTTTATGTTTCTATCAACTAATAATATTGTAGCATGCAGACCCGTTGCTAGGGATAAGTCTAGAATTTATTATCCCGTGTGGAGGTGGGGTCGAATAACTCCACCGTAACGCTGAGTAGTAGGAAACGATGAAAAGGGAACCCAGTACCTGGGGGTATAAATGGGCCACCATGTTCTTGGGTGATATAAACACGGGGACCTGGCCCTCAAGGTTGGGGAAGTCTCGAATCTGAGAGTGTAAAATGTGGTCATCAGTCCCGCGAGACTCGGACCTGAGAATGACTTCGCTGGCGAGGCCCAGCAGCAACTGTAAAGGACAGACACATCCTCTCGCTACAGAGCAGGTTACAGAGGACTATAATCGCAAGTGTTCATTTAAAAAGAAAATTGCTGGTCGTGGGTCTCAAGGGGCTTGTCGCCAAGACGAAACTGATTAGCCGTAAACCGCCAGTCGTAAAGTGCCCCTGACTCTGACTCGAGTTTAGTTTGTTACGAGACAATCGCCAGCCAGTAAGGACGTGAACACGGAAGTTGAGGGATCTATTGAGCTGGAAGCCGTTACCAGGCGACAACCGGTGAAGATGCAGCAGACTTAGTGCGTGTAGTAGTGAACTGCAGAGTGTGTAAATTAGCGATAGCGCTATAATTACGTGTAGTTAGGTTCCGTAAGCGTTCAACAAATCCAAATCTCATCCACAGTCTCTCACACACGTGGCAATAGTGTTGCATACGTTAATCGAACTAATCAAACAGCAACAGATTATGTATTCAAACTTTAAAACTGAATATAAACCTAATGCGAAATCCATTCTAGGCAGCAGACTCGCTTGCGCATGTTCAGAGACTGGTTTCAGTAGTCAAAATTGCGACCGTGCTTGAGAAGTGTTCTTGCCGAGTTATGTCGTACATTTTTTCTGTGGGCAAAAGGACTCAATACAAAAATATTCACACAGGAATATTTCCTTTTTATGGTGGGAAGTGTTTATCGCGTAAAGCGGTTTACAAATGCGTCGAGAAATTCTTTCACGGGCGTTCGAAAGTCGTAGATTATGTCCGACCAGGTGCGGACGTGGCTGAGACAACAGTCAAGAGGTTTCTATGCTGCGGGTTTCGTAGTACCGGCAAGGAGATGGGACAAGTGTATTAATGTTGGTGGAGGATATGTCGAGAAATTAATGTTTTTTTTTTCCAGGTCCGAATATCACGTTTTACAGTTTATATTTATTTGTGACCTATTTGCTGACTCTTATTCGTATATAGCGGCCTCTGTTCTGTGCAGCATACTCGAGCCTTGGGCAAGGGTAGAGATTTTAAATATACATTTTCACTACACCCACCCAAACGGACATTCGGACAATTAACAAGCAGCAACAGAAAATACTCGTACGTATAAATTAGATTATACAACATACAAAAATATAGTATTTTATTGGTAACATTTTAAACATCGACAATTTTAACCTATTTTATGATTCATGATTGTGTAACTCGTGATTATACTAAGCTCGTTAGCACCTACGAGGCAAGTTTCTTTCGCTATTGAGAGTTTGAAAAAGGCCCCGAAGGGCCGAAACATATAAAGCCACAAAATACTGGATTAAACACTGTCACATTTTAGGAGTGTGACTATAGACGGAGTTTTGATTGGTGAATGGATTTACTGACCACTTATACACGACTTAGAACTACAAGCAATTACAGCGTTACCGCTGTCTCTACAATACATATATCATCACAGCACCCGCTAAGCCTTTTCCAGACTGCTGTGTCTTCACCAGCCGTTCCCTGGCAACGGCTTCTAACCGTGAAAACTCTTCAGCGTCACGCGCTCAAGTCCTCTCTTCACAGACTCCCGTGCAGAACTAAGCTCTAACCTTGTCCCTTGCTTATAACCTCTCGGCACGGACCACGGTGGAAACACATCTCTTCAATGTTGTTATCCAACTGTTGCATTACTAAGGATCTGCTGTCTAGCAACGGGAACGTCTTAACCGAGACGTTGCCTAGAGACGGGTCTGATATATTAGCCTTTCTCGCGGTCGTCACATAATAACGGCTCTACGCGCTACAATATATTCAAACTGTGTAAATTGGATAGTCCGTCGTTCGAAAGTGACAACTCCGACTCGGCACTTCTTGGAATGATAGTAACCACGGTATAGGAGCACATGTTCTTGTGTTCAAAGCACCGTTCAGTCTTACAAGTTCTGAGGTTTCACTCATTCTTATAATTTCTGAAGTTCCGGGGGCAGTGATTATTAACACCGCCATGTTGTAGGTTCGGTAACCGCGCAGTTTTTCGTGTTGATATGGATGTTTAGAAGGAACACGCTGCTTGAAGTCTGTAGGTTCCGGAAAATGCTTAGTTATTTCGGGAGGTTACAGAAGCGTGGTCATGGGAGGCAAGGAGAGGGGATAAACAAAGAAACCCGGCGAACGCAAACGGAAATAAGTGGGCAAAATAACTTACCCCTATTAGGAGAAAACTAGTTTGTCGTCACTTGAGAAAGAATGGCCCCTTACAGGTATTCACTATTGTTTTCAAGAGGAGAGTTAATTTGTGCGAAAAAAAAAATTCTATCTGTGAAGATCAACTGGTGCGCCCTTACATAGGCTTCTTTTTGTCCATTTTCCCACTGGCTCGTGCTAAACTCCTTCTTTAGGCCACGCCACAGCTCAAGCGGTTAGTCGCTGGCTTCCCACCGCGGCGGCCCGGGTTCGATCCCGGGCCTGGACAAGTGGGATTTGTGGTGGACAAAGTGGCGCTGAGGCAGGTTTTCTCCGAGTACTTCGGTTTCCCCTGCCAATCTTCATTCCACCAAATTCTCCATCATCATAATAACCCGGAGCAGGCTATAATATGCCAATCAGTGGCCGCCGTGCCGAGAGGACCCAGCTGGACTCCACCCCTCACTAAGTGAATTTAAAAAAAAAAATAAAACTCTCCTTCTTTACCCTTCCCTATGTTCCCGTGAACACGCTTCTTGTAATTTGTTTGTATAACCAAACCTATCTCTGAAGATGAAGAATATTCCCCCGAAACATCAGTATCCGACCACAAATCTACGCGATTCACAACTTCGGTAACCATAATCTTAACAGTCTCGTGAGAAATAATAAGATATAATTTTAAAAATATCAAATTACAGAATATCACGTAAATGATTAGAAGTCCGGTTTAGTAGGTGCAGTAGTAAATAAGAAACAACAACAGATTTTATTTTGTGTGATAGCGAAAACTCTAAGTTGATTGCAAAAGTGAAACTAACAAATTTCATGATTTAAAGAGACAAAAGAAAAGAATCCAAATTGAAGTCCAGAAGGTAAAGATAGAGCAAAGTGTTTACAGAATTTCACAACGTAAGGGTTAATGTATTCAATGTACCCATCCAAAGCAAATAGATAACACCTAACAAATTAGTCATCGTCTGAAAGATTTACACACCATCTGGAAGCAGGAAGCAAGAGTGACTCTATGAGACAACTAAATACAGATGGCTCTCTTTATAATTTAGGGGTTACCTCCTCGAAAATCGTCACATGTATTGGAAATGCATAAAACTGGAAGCGCACTGAATGAACGCTGAGCAAGATGGAGAAGAAGCAGAAAACAATATGGCCGAATCTTAGTGATGGAGAACTGCGCGCGCAGCTCATGAGCAGCTTCTAGTGAGTTCGCAAATATGGTACTGGGGCTCCTCGTGATGTAATAAAATAGCGGATATGCGAAAACTCAGACAATTAAAGGGCATTTTAACGAGTCACCTATATTCGTATATAAATTGGTCTACAAGTGACATAACTCCACTAACTATCAAAATTGTCATTAGTGTTATTATAACATTATTATGGTTAGGTATAAAGGTGTATTCGCCGGTCACGGTAGCCGAGCGGTCTAAGGCATGCACTGCCTTCGCTCGCTTGGAAGCCGAGATCGTGGGTTCGAATCCCACTCAGGGCATGTATGTTTGTGTGCGTTTTTCTGTGTCTCTACAGGTAGAGGCCTTGCGACGAGCTGATCACTCGCCCAAGGAGTCCTACCGAATGTGTAAGATCTAGAAAAACCGAAGTGAACGGAGTTCATGGAGGTAGGCCTAGGCCCACTGGGGCTGTAGTGCCACAGGAAAAAAAAAAAAGGTGTATTCAGTCATCCAAGTAAAATGATCGTTTATGTCTTCATTGGAACAGCACTGGATATTAATAAATTTTCAGTAAATTCACCGAAACATAAACGTCCTGAAAAGCATTAATTCAGTTACAGCTCGTCCACTTTACGAATCACGGTACGTCAAATCTTGTGTAGGCAACCTTACGGAAGAAAAGTCCTCCGTAGCTATATCTTAATTTCCCCACCCGCATATGAACATCGGACGCTCATCTGAACTAGAATCCAGTAACCAATGATGACCTGATTGTCTACGTCACTAAACTGATCAATGATGCACTCTCGTTCCCATAATACATGGCGTATAGAGTGAAATTATTTCGATGAATACCAAAATTTACCGATATATAACTTATTTAAATGCGCTGATGAATAGTGAGTAAGTATTTGTTAGGAGACTGTCATATGTCAACGTAAAGGCAGCTGTAACTGTTTGCGAATTACTGAACCTGTCCCGAATCGTTGATATAAGCCCTCTGAATCCAATCTCTACGAACTGTAACAGTAGGGAACTTCCAGTTTTATTACAGGCGGCAAGAGTTTCATTAGTTCATTTCTTAATTAAATTTCTCTTCACTCCTGCCTTCCCGACGGGTTTGTTAATTAACAAGAACTTAAAGAGAAAGGAGGATGAAATGAAAAGACGAGGGAGAAAATATGCTAGATGAACTAATGAGGAGATAGAAAATTATAGAGTAGAGTTATATCTGGAGAGCGTTTTCAACGTATGACGTCATTTCAAGACGAAAATAACCCATGGTATACGTCGTTTACTGCGGGAACTAGGGTTGCCCACAGTCAGCTAACGAAGTCGACAGATACATCACGTGACCATTAAAATCCCCGCAGATTCTCTGCGCAACATAACTCCGCCATTCAAGTAGCCGAGATAGCTAAGTCGGTACAGCGAACACATACGGAGTGGAAGGTCAGGGATCAGTTCCAAGGAGCAACATTCTTCTTTATTCCAAAATGTCCATGCCGTCTCTGGGGCCCAGACAGACTCCTGTTTAATGCAAACCGAATGCTTTTTTAAAGGGGTAAAGCTGCCGGGGCGTACAGCTGACCACTTACCTCCATCTAGTGCAGAAGTCATGAATGATGGAGCTATAACATTATTCCTCCATATGTTTTCATGGCTTGGTGCTTAATTAAGCACAGGAAGAACTTTTTTTTCTTTGGTACTACAGCCCCAGTGGGCCTAGGCCTACCTCCATGAACTTCTCCGTTCATTTCGGTTTTTCTAGATCTTAGACATTCGGTAGGACTCCTTGGGCGGGTGATCAGCTCGTCGCAAGGCCTCTACCTGTACACAAACACAGAAAAACGCACACAAACATCCATACCCTGAGTGGGATCTGAACACACGATCCAGGTTTCCAAGCGAGCGAAGACAGTACTTGCCTTAGACAGCTCGGCTACCGTGACCGGCCAGGAAGAACTTTAGTGGGACTGAAATTAAATGGGACATACCAGCTGCCGGTCTCTGTTCATGACGTGAACCTATTGGATTATAACACAGACATCAAAGAAAAGCCGCAGGGACTTCAATTGACGCAAGTAAGCAGTTTGGTCTAGAAGTAAACACAGAGAAAACTAAGTGTATGTTGCTGTCTCGTCACCAGAATGCAGGGCAGTATCATGACATGAAGTTAGCTAACAGATGCTTTGAAAATGTGGCGCAGTTCGAACATAAGAGAATGACAGTAACAAATACAAATTTGATTCGGGGGTAAAGTTATGAGGAGACTGAATTCGATTAATGCTTGCTACCATTCAGTCCAGAAACTTTTTAACTTTTCGTCTGCTCTCTAAAACATACAAATTAGAATAAGAACTAAAAGTTTGTGACGATGGTACATTGCTACAAGTATTGTGATTTTGGACATTATCCACCGTCTTGTCTAATTTTAAAAACCGTCCTGTTTCTTTTCCAAAACACAACGTTTCGGAGACTGGATTCGGTCCCCGTCCTCGGGTAAAACCTACTCAGTTGGGTCCAATAAATAGAGCTAGCCCCTGTCTCGTCCGGATTAACAATTATGTCTAATGCTGACGGAAGAGATGTTTAAATGCTGCTAAACAGAATCATTTCAGCCAGATCTAATAATAATTTATTTTCTCGTGGTCTCCTGCCCCCCTGCAGTCCCCTCAAGCCCCGTCAAGGAGGCATCTCCTAGTTTGGGAACCACTGATCTGTATTTGAAGTTGGGCCCTAACCTAAAACCTCTTTGCAGATCTCGATGTGCATTTCCATTACACAAGATGGCGAAGAGCGGATTATTTGCGTCAAATGTTTAGTTCCAGTTAGCACATTTAGAGAGCGTCAATGCTATATATTTATGTCACTCACGGATTTGTATAACAAGAGGATAAAATAGAACGATGTGGCAGCCTATTATGTAATTGTTTCGAGTGCGTACTGAGAGATTATTAATCACTTTGTTTATGCTATTACAGCTAGGTGGCAGCACATGTTTAGTGCTCGTTACAGACTCAGAGAGGATGAGTTGCTACATTTAACGGCTAGAGATACTCACACGCATTATCTGATTAACGCTCCCCAAGCGTGAATATTTCGTCAGCGAATGCTATTTCAGGACGGCATGAATTGTCAGATTCGAGAAAAGTCCATGAAGCAGGCAGATCTAACTACAATGTAAAAATAGCACCAGCACTCCAGTAATTTCTGAACGAGCTAGTTCGTTTGTATGTGATTTGGCAGAAGAAGTCATTCAGAAGCCATATGGTGTTGGATTTGAACCCTGAAGAAGCTTAAAATTGTACTCCAGTTTGGAGTGCACCCAGCACAGCTTGTTATCATATAACGGACTAATCGCAAGTTTATTGCAAATGCTAATCTGTTACGGGATAGCACACTAATATTGAATTTTAGCGTCATATTGTGTGGGGGATATTTTCTTCAGTTTCATTCTCTCAATGTACGAGGGACAGTCAGTAAATAGGCCACGAATAGAAGTAAAACAGCTGTAATTGACGTAATATGTTTTTTACGTATATCATTAGCTAGCAGCACAGTCCAGTTTCATGACAATGTAGGCAGCAGAAGCGCATAAGCATGTTCAGAGGCTGGTTTCAGTAGTCAAAATGGCGATCTAGTGAATAGCAGTGTGTATTTTGTGGGCAAAAGGACTCAATGCAAAGGATATTCTTAAAGAAATGTTTCCTGTTTACAGTGGGAAGTGTTTGTCGCGTAAAGCGGTTCACGCCTGGGTTGAGAAATTCCCTCAAGGACGTTCGAAAGTCGCAGATGATGTGCTCGATGAGTTACGGAAGTGACTGAGACAATAGTAAAAAAGATTCAATGCTGCGGGTTTCGACGCACTGGTCAAACGATGGGATAAGTGAATCAATGTTGATGGATGATATTTCGAGAAATGAGTGTTTTTAGGTTCGAAAATTTTATATCCATTTGTGACCTATTTACTGATTCTCGCTATTAAGTATACTTCTATGATATATACAATTTCTACAGTTACGACATGTTTCGGCCACTATTTTTGGCCACCTTCAGGTAGTACTTTTATATTCAATCTCAAATTCTCTCTGATATTCTCCTTCCATGCCCTTTTGAACACTATGACAAAGGTTTATATCATTTTTACAGTATTTGTTTAAGTATACAAATAAAAAACTACATTGCAAACGCCAATATGACCTTCCCCAATTGTAAAAAATGTCCATGGAAGAGGGATAAAAGATTTACAATCTTAATATTATGCATCCTATTATGTGTTATAAACAAGGTACATAAAATGTATGCAGAACTATGCAGTCTATGCAGCAATATTCTGTGTTTAAAACAAATGTTGATACGATAGTGCGTATGAGTAATACCTGATGATGGCCAAAATTTGTGGCAGAAACACGTCGTAATTGTAGAAACTGTGTATGTATCACAGACTTACACGTACATATGTTGTGAGGTTAAAACAGAATGAAAGAGACTATTACAATTCCGTCATCACAATATTTGTATGGTGACACTATACGTTAGTGTAACTACTATACGTTTCGACACTATACGTTAGTGTAACTACTATACGTTTCGACCATTTTTGACCATCGTCAGGTATATCACAACTTTTCTAATCTTCACCTTTCTCTGATCTGCTAACTCTCCCTACATTTCCCAATGCCTGCAGAATGGAACTGCGTATACCTTGTTTTTTACGTTTCATGTAATGCCTCTTTTGTATAAGGTGAATTACGTATTACATTATCAAAATTAAGATTACAAAGATTAACTGTATTGCAGGACGTGTAGTGTAACTATACGCACGATGTGGTGACGGACAAACAGCAGATTATTTCACGTACCATATGACGCTACAATGCAACATCTGTTACGCAACACTTGCACCCGCATTCTTCACATCTCTAGTTGCGTCATGTGACTCGTTCAAATTACCTATACTAACTTCTTCGCTTCAATAATTTCCACCGCAAATGTTAGAGAAAACTGCATAATGAGGAGCTTCATAACTTGTACTCTTCTCCAAGTATAATTAGAATGATCAAGTCAAGGAGGATGAGGCGAGCAGGTCATGTAGCACGAATGGGGGAGACGAGGAATGCGTATAGGATATTGGTGGAACAGCCGGAAGGAATGAGACCACACGGACGACCAAGGCGTAGGTGGGTGGACAATATTAAAATGGACCTTAGAGAGATAGGATGGGATGGTATGGATTGGATAGATCTGGCTCAGGACAGGGACCAGTGGAGGGCTCTTGTGAACACGGTAATGAACCTTTGGGTTCCATAAAATGCTGGGAAATTCTTGAGTAGCTGCAGAATTGGCGGCTCCTCAAGAAGGGCCCAGCTCCGTGAGTAAGCAATGTTGTTCTAAATGTAAAACTTTGAGACTGATATTCGGGACGTCGTTACTTCGAATCTTGACAGGGACGCCGGCCATCCTACGTTTTACAGAGGATTTCCTCAGTGCCTTCAAGTGAATTCCGGGTGCCACATTAAGCGGGGATAAGTGCATGCGATACGGACTGAACGACAAATGGGGTAAAAGTTCGAGCCCCGGTAAGGTCAAGACTTTTCTTTTCTCGACGTCGTCCAGGCGGCTCTGGTGTCCACCCAGCCTCCTATTCACGTGTCTTGTTGCCATGGAAAAGGCAAGATTAGGCGTGGGTGCCAAACATGTCTGTAGATGGACAACGTCCGGTGAGTCGAAAAAAAGTATGACAATGTAACTGTAACATAATACAACTATGACCAGAGCAGCCGCACCTGCTTGAGGATTTTTTTCTTTTTTCTTCTACCTTGAAGCTGGAGGCGATACGTTCCTCCGAAACGTCTGCTAACATAATATCTACACGGCGCACATCCCAGAAGACTGCTCTCTTCATAGTCACCGCCGTGAAAACCTCAAATCTTACATAATACAGCTATGTTTACAACGAGACTGGCTGACCGCTCATTTAATTCTTTTCAAAACCCTCTTTTATTAATTGTGACCACACTGCGTTAGGATCCGTTTGGGTACTCGTGTACCAGGTTAATATTGCAGTAAAGCCTTAAGTTCGCGTTTTCTTTGCGACTAATTGTTTTGTTTTAAAAGCAAACGGTGTTAAACAAATTATAAAGAAAACGTATTGTCCTCTTGTACAATTTCCAAATTGAATTAAATTTGAAAGTGCGCAGCTGACCCTGAGTTTCATTACATAGAAAACAAGAAGTTCTTGAAAGAAATAATCACCAACTTTCTCTGACGAGATAAACCACACAGAAACCGAAAAAAAAACATAAAATAAAATAAAAATTATGGGTGACACACACTGTAAAGTGTTCTCATAAGCCTCCTTTTATATTTTCCAAAATAAGTAAAGTAAAGAAAGGTGAAGGTAAAATTGTCCCAGTGCCTAAATAATAAGCACTATGCTATGAAGACGTATGGGGGAGCGGACGCATACATCCAAGTATCCTTGCCTCGGTACTAGCTGGAGGTGAGTGGTCAGCTTAACGCCTCGGCCTCTTTGCACCCCCAGAAATAGTGCCTCCGATGCTCATTGGACAGGACGCCGAGTGGGCACCAGAGAGGGCGTGGAAGCCATGAAGAAAAGTCTTCTTTTTGCCAGGAATCTAACCCTGGCCATCCAGACGTAGCCCCTATGTATAGCAACTGAGGTGGTCTAGTTACCATTTAAAAAAGGGTACCTGTACCTTAAATTACAGGAAAATATTTAATAATATTCCCGACTTCTTTAAAATTCAATAACTAAGCATGACTCGTGCAGTGTTAGATTTGAGAGTCTCAGTAGGTTTTCGGAGGAAGCAGGAACAAGCCTAGGTAGAAACAGAATTTTTAAACATTATGTAAACGCACTTTGTCATTTAAACCTAAACATTTCATTCAGTTATAATTCAGAAGTAGTCTGCAGCTCCTAACATCGCATGTAGAGCGCAGGAGTGGACAGAAATCTGCCGTAGGCTTGTGCTGATATTTACTTCAACAATTTACAAGCCACGATAAAACAAAACTAGAATATCCATGCTAACAGAGAACTCACTTCAGTCTCAACGCGAGGACCCTCCAGGGAAGAGTGATACACTGAAGTTAACTCCATAAACAGGGCAAATGACATTCCTTGTGATTCAGTTTTCCAACATATAAAATACATTTCAGTATGTACACTTTCCTTATATGTGGTAGAGAATGCATGTGTAAAGATATTCTCTTGGTAATCGGAAAGGTGTTTACACCTACAAATGCTAAAAGAATGTAGAAAAATACTCGTTTTAAGAGATCAAACATACTTCCTTCGCTTTAAATTCATGTTTAGATAGAACCGTAACATTGACACAAGTTTAACCATTCAAAGCCCAGTTGTTGCTATATGTACCACCTGCTTTAAAAAATTAAAACTCTGCATTTCTGCTTTTCATATGGTTTTCAAAATAAACAGCGACTGTTTCCCCAAAGAGTATTAACCGGTTGGGCTTTGTAGATGAGACGTAATGCGTTCCTTGCGAGATATGAATTGCATTTTTATATTACATATAGTCTATAATATATAGTGTTGTCTCGTCGCGAAAATGCAGGACAAAATCAGGACATAAAGATAGGTAACAAATTTTTTTAAATGTGGCAGAGTTCAGATGCTTGGGAACGACTATAACAAATCAAAACCTGATTCAGGAGGAAATTGAGAGGAGATTGAACTCGGGTAATGTTTGCTACCATTCAGTCCAGGACTTTTTGTTTTCTCGTCTGCTGTCTAAAAACATAAGAACTAAAATATGCAAAACTACAATGTGGCCTGTGGTTCTGTATGGGTGTGAAACTTGGTCTCTGATATTAAGGGAGGTACATAGACTGAGGGTGTTTGAGAAGAGGGTGTTGAGAATATTTGGACCGAAGAGAGATGAAGTGAGAGGAGGTTGGAGGAAACTGCATAATGAGGAGCTTCATAACTTGTACCTTTTTCCACATATAATTAGAATGATCAAGTCAAGGAGGATGAGATGGGCAGGGCATGTAACACGAATGGGGAGAAGGCGAATGCATATAGTATATTGGTGGGAAAGGTAGAAGGAAGAGACCACTGGGAAGACCAAGGCGTAGGTGGGTGAACAACATTAAAACGGATTTTAGAGAGATAGATTCGGATGGTATGGATTGGATAGATCTGGCTCAGAATATCGACCAATGGAGGGCTCTTGTAAACACGGTAATGAACTTTCAGGTTCCATAAAATGCTGGCAAGTTCTTGAGTAGCTGCACAATTGGCAGCTTCAGAAGAAGGGCTCAGCTCCATGAGTGATATAGTCTATAATCACTTATGCTGTGACAGTATTATTTAGGTAAAATTCTGTCTTTAAAGAGTTAAATGGTAAGTTCAACAACTTATAAGGATCAGGTTTCCATAGCGACAACACATGGTATTCTACAGAATGTCCGTCAAGTTACTTCGTGGTTTTACGACGCTATATTTTCTTGGCCATTATACATATTGTGACGAACATGACCACTGCTAGGCAACGACTCAATATACACATTCCAGCGAACACGTAACAATAGGAGCTTTGTTCTCTGTGGACCATGCTGCAAATATACACAATTCTGGCAAGAGAAGAGGTGTTTTCTATGTGGTCCGCTAAATACCCAGTGCTAGAAAACGGAACTGTAAACATGCATGCCTAATATAAATGTGTTTTCTATGTGGTCCGTGCCGCGGTTATATAACGAGTGTCTGCTTTTAGCTTGAGGATATTATAGAATTAGAATCTGAGAATTGGGCCGACTTCTGTATGGTCAGCATTGCCAGGTGATTGAACAAGAAATCGTAAGAAGACTTCATAGTGATTTGAAGTGATAGTTCCTGTGATACATCCGTTGCCAGGCAACGTGTCCTAATGACTTGTGAAATGGGTATGTTAGCGATAGCGCTATAAGTGATAGTGATCAAGAGAGTCTACAAACGAAGGTGTTAATAAATCAAATCCAGAATTCATTATTAGTCACGCAAACCCCCTCATACATGACGATATTAAAGAAACAATTCACTTCAAGCAAATTCAACTAAAAATATTCTGTAAGTAATTTCCACATCTGGTCCTTTCACAGCACGTCAGAAATCGAGCCGATAGCCGCTTTTAGGCCATCTTTGGTGTTACTCTTACCAACAGATGCTGTCATCCGCTGTTTGAGCTTCCAACTTGCACAGTACAACCATGCATGACACATTTCACTTAACTCCACAAGAAAAAGTAAAGAGGCATGACGTTTGATGACTTCGGTGGCCAAGAGACGGGACCTCACCTACAAGCTCACTGCGCAGGCGCAGTCAGTTGGCCTCCGAGACAACCGAAATTGACGCGCCTCGACTCTTCTTGTCGAGTTATGTCAACGGTGCAGTGTATTCGTGTAGAGGGCAGGTAGCCAACTGAGTTGAACTCAAGCAGTGGGTCGTTGCAGATTCGATAACAGTTACTCTGGAGACATACTAAAATCGATTATTGAATAGACATCAGCCGCGACATGAAAGGGAAACATTTTTTAAAGTTTATTGACAATAACTCTTACATCTGCATCGTCCCTAACTGCTGTCCCGACTGACTGCTCATTCTGCCTAGCCACCTCCTCGCGCTGGTTTCTTGCTGGACTCATTTTCGACCCTGAAGATAGACGTGATATGTTCCTCCGAAACATCTGCTTATATACGGACTACACGGCACTATATCCCACATGATGGCAAAATTCATAACTACCGCTGTGAGAACCTCAAATCCTACAATAACATTTTTAGTTAAACTTCACTTCGGTGAACTGTTTCTTTAACATGTATTAGCTAAGAAAATGTAGCCTGCATAAATTTATGAGTCTACATCTGGACAATTTATATTACGAGAGGTAACCGACTGGAATCTCTGTTGGGTTTAAAAACTACTCTGATTAGAGTGTTCTTATTTTTCGTAAATTCGACCATAAGAATTCCGGAGCTGTGCTTCGAAATATGCCAGGCACACTTTGTGCTTCAAAACTTAAACGATTTCCTTACGATTTGAAAATATTTTAATGAAACGCTCATGTAATTCTAAATATTAAAATTACGGTAAACAAAATTTAATATTTCGTGAAAAGTTTATATCCGTGTAAGATATCAGCAAAGAAATTGCAAGTACTGCGTTAATATCATAGGTGCACACAGTAGAGTATCTTGTCGAGGAGCTATGCTACAAGTCGGAAGGTCGACGGTTCGATTGACGATGGGGTCACTGGATTTTTCAATTGACCTAATCCTTCCAACCGCATTATAGCCCTGCGTTTGACTCAGCTTCTAACATAAATGAGTACCAGTGATCTTCCTGACGATAAAGGGCAGCCGGCGCGTAAGGCTGGAAACCTCACCACTATCTGCGAGCCGATTTTTTACAAAATGTGGGAGTCTCGAAGTCTCACAACCCTATGGATCTCCGCGGCCTGTTACAGGGTTAGCTTTTTATTTTCTTTTAACATTACTAAAAAAATCGCTTAGTGGTGTTTGAAGTCCAACTGGGTCCATTCGGCACGGCGGCCACTGATTGGCTTATTGTAGCCTACCCCGGGTGATTATGATGGAGAATTTGGTGGAATGAAGATTGGCAGGGGAAACCGAAGTACTCGGAGAAAACCCACCTCAGCGCCACTTTGTCCACCACAAATCCCACTTGACCAACACGGGATCGAACCAGGGCCGCCGCCGTGGGAAGCCAGCGACTAATCGCTTGAGCTATGGCGTGGTCTTTAACTTTACTAAGTTAATATCATCATAAATGCACAGTATTTTCGGAGTTGACCGGTTATTTCAGATTTTTAATACCCTAAGTTCAATTTAACACGTTTACAGAACAATTACCACTCAACATTTCATTGAACTGTTCAATGCCGCGGATCTCACTTCACATCAAAGCCATAGGCATGCTGATGACACATGCTGAATTTCATTGAGGATTCAAGTTATCATTCTCATTTATTAACGAAATGGACGTAAAAGTGTCACGGGCTAGAGACAGAGGCCGATTTCTTGCTCTGTAATAAAAGTCTTTGAAAAAATTAAAATAAACCGTGGGAGGGAAAATAATGCGTAAAATTTACGGACATTTAAAAGGGCAAATTCCTCCATGAACCACGTGTCCACGAAGCAAAACAGCTCATTATAAAGTGGGAGAATACAAGATGAAAAGGGCTACTAACTCATAATGGGAAAAACGTATCGAAGTTCCTTCTCCGCTCATGCATATAAATGAATATTTTAATTAAATTCTCACATACGGGGACTAGAAATCACCTCGGACGAAGCCATTATCTCTGCCAGATCATTATTCATATTGCTTGTTCTCGGGATGACAAATAAACCGGAAATTTAAATGTTATAATTTATCTTGGGTGAAGGAATAGGTTCACCATTTTTACTGCCACCGCCCACAGGCCTACTGCCCTTATAAATAATTATCAAAAATATTTTATTTCCTCCTTCCTCTTCCGCCACTCTCTCTACCGTTCTATATATTTGTAAGATCTGATGTTTTTCACGGTGGTGACTGTTAAGAAGGGCGTCTTTTGTGATGTGGCTCTGTGTAGATTTTGTGAGCCGCCGTTTAAGACTAACGTATCGCCTTCCATCTTCATGGTAGAAAAATCCGCGAGCGAGCGACCAGCGTGAGCAGATGGTTGTAGACTCTGAATAAATAGAATGTATACATATACTGGATTCATCTGGCTCAGGATAGAGACCAGAAGAAGATTCTTATAAAGATAAAAAGACAAAGCTATCCCTGTAACAGGCCGTGGAGGCCTATAAGCTTGTGAGACGTCGAGGATCCAACATCTTATAGACAATCGGCTCATAGATAGTGAGGCTGTCAGCCTCACGCGCCTGCCGTCCTTTGCCCCCCGGAATATTCCTGGTACTCGTTTCTGTTTGAGGCTGAGTTGACCCCAGGCACACTGTGCGGCTGGAAGGATTACGTCAATTGAAAATTCCAATGATATCATCGGTAATAGAACACATGACCTTCCTGCTTGTAGCATACTGCCTCAACAAATTACGCTTATAAACCGGAAACTAAACTCAGTGGCTGGTATTTCATAATGATAGGAACATGGCTGGAATCTTCCTTATATTACAATGAGCAGGTGCAGTTTGGCGAGCCTAATCCCATCGCGCTAAACAGAGGAACTACCATGTAAGTTTTGAGGTTTTCACGGCGATGACTATGAAGAAAGTCGTCTTCTGGGTTTAGGCGCCGTGTATTCTTCGTTTTGGCCGACGTTTCGGAGGAACGTATCGCCTCCATCTTCAGAGGAGGTGAATGGCTTGGAATGCAGCTTACAGCTACTGCTCTCTGCATTCCAAGCCATTCACCTGCTCTGAAGATGGAGGCGATACGTTCCTCCGAAACGTCGGCCAAAACGAAGAATACACGGAGCCTAAACCCAGAAGACGACTTTCTTCAGAGGAACTACCAGATTACATCTCAAACTTCCCATATTCGCCGTGGCTGCTCGGCAACTTCTTCGACGCGTCTGTACCTCAAGGTGGTATATGTAATACCAACAGGCGCTATACTTGCTGACTACAGTTTATCGTGAAGACTCTTGTTCCTGGCAGGCAAATACCTGGACAGTACTTCAACACAGGCCACAACTTCTTCTCTATACACTGCAATGATCATCTGTCCCATTTCATCTGATGCCAGATGTCCACTTCATTTCATTCAGCATCGTTAAACTACCTAGAAACAAGTACCTTCCAAGCTTCCAAGCTTGCATCTCGAATAAATGTGTCGTCATTAACTGTGGGTGGGAATGGCTTCTGTGTTATTTTCTTTGGGCTACACAACGCAAATAATTTACTGTGCCTTCACACTTGTGCAAAATTCTCAATTTTCATGTGTTCCTTGCAAAACCTGCATGGTCTGAAAGCAAAGATGATATTTTGTAAATCGTATGTCGTTGAAAGCCAATCGACGTTTCAGAGGAATATGTCGCCTACATCTTCAGGTTGGGAGGGTAAGCCAAGCAAGAAAACAGAATGAAGCTGCTTGCTAGACGCTCGATGAATCTGAGTTCGATACCCGGCAGAAGCGAGAGGTTTCTCTCTCCTCCACAACCTCTAGATCGACTGTGTACACCCAGTCTCTTATCAAATGGGTATCGGGCGATTCCTGGTAAAGAGGCTGAGGTTAAGAACCTCCACCCCTGGCACGTCTAATTGAGATCAAGAACAACTTTACATTACCTTTACAACAATTGGTAAAGAGGTACAGATTGCTATCTGGGAAGCTGTGTAGACGGCACGAGGAATTTACTTGTCGGCCTGAAAATTCCGTCCTCCTCGGCTGATGTAATATAGTGAAGGTTTAATACCGTTAAGACAGAATATGTAGATGCTGTTTATTTTGTATGAATAAATTTATAAAGGAGAGGATTTCGATTTTAACCAAAGAGAAGGAAGACGCTGTAGACTTCAATTTCGAGATTTTGCCGTTTTCTTCTGTGTCATATTCAAAGAACCACATTTTATCATCAATCATTATTTTTCCACAAAATATGAGCTTCGTTCAATAAATTTGTTGCGATAGAATTTTATTTCTGTGTATTTTTTACAAACAAAACGCAATAACTGCAACCAAAAAGTAAAGTGAATCCAGACAAATATTCACATAGCACTACTGAATCGTGTAATAATATTGTAACATGTCTGTTACTGGGCAACGGGAGGTGGAACGAGTTACCACGAAGACAGACCCTTGATAAACGGTCGGTTGCTAAGTTAAGCAACAGCGGAAACGAGGTTACGCAACAGTAAGGAAAGCGGTGATTGTCCGTGCCGTGCCGAGCCGAGGCGCACTGGTTGCTACGCAGCGTTGCCCAGCAACGCCTTTGTAAACACGGCGTCACGCAACAAGGGAGCCCGTGCAGCGACTGTTGCTAGGGAATTGGTAAACACGACGTCACGCAACAGTGAAAGCTATCACGTAACTGTTTCCTGTGTTGTCAGTGCGAAAGCTATATAACAGGAGTATTCGTCAGTGAAAGTAAGTAACCAGTTAGTTGCAATGTAGCATTCGCCGGAGTGAATGGAAGTAGGAGAAGTAATTGTGGTACTGCAGATGGCAGTAGTTGTGGAATTGTAAATTGTGTAAATGTAAGAGCGGATGTGCAATAAATTCGCTAGATCCAGAACGGCTTGAAGTTATATTTGCCGCGTTACATACCCAACACGTGACAATACACTTCAACACGTGTCAACTCTGCCAGTTCCTACACAAATATATCACTCCAGTTATTTAATTTTCAGACATTTTGGTCTGTCCTGAAATGTAATTCCGACACAAGTAACAACCATACAGTGCTTTTAGGAAGACGTCTGATACGAGTTCTAGCTCTCATCCAGACAGCACTTTGTATTTGTTAAGATATCTGAAACAAGGAATGACCACTTAATGTAAATTTTGAGAAGTTCCTATAAAATTTCTGTTTAATATCGTCTGCAATTCCTATGGCAACTTCAGCGTTTTAAATACGTTTTCAGATATGTGTTATATTCCTCTGATAAACATATAACCTCATAAATAGAAGGAAAAAAACAAGGGAGGCAGACGTTTTATATTTTTGTTGAGCAGTTTATGACGCCATGTTTTATAATCAGCAGTAAGTGTCCATTAATATTTTCGCAAGATAAATCTGTAGAACAGTTGAACGGTCATGTTGGATGTCGCAACTCGTTAGGATCGACCCACGCCAAGCAATGCCATGTCACAATCTTGTGTTATCCTACCGTCCTCCCATGTGTCACATGGAGTTGCTACAGTTTAACTATTCAAACCAAATCAGAATAATTTTAGAGGTCATGTAGCTATCGCGAATGGATGTAGGTACATTTGCAAAAGTATACTAGAAAATGTACAGGAAATTGAAGACTGAAATTAGGGGAGGACTTTAGTAGAGGTAGCAATAGTAGTGGTAATAGTAGCGGTAGAACTACTACTACTACTACTGCTACTACTACTACTACTACTACTACTACTACTACCACCACCACCACCACCACCACTAGTACTACTACCACTACCACTACTACTACTACTACTACTACTACTACTACTACTACCACCACCACCACCACTATAACCACTGCTGTTGAAGGTAAAGGTGAAAAGTTAATGTCGTCCCAATGCTTATTTGGGAAAATGTAAATTTCTCCCTGTGCTTAATTAAGTACCACGACATGAAAACGTAAGGGGGAGTAAAAGGAATAGCTCCACTATTCTTAACCTCGGCATTAGATGACGCGGTAAGTTTCAAGCCCTTGTCACTTTACCCCAGGGGAAACAGCCATCGGTACTCATTGGATAGGAGGTTGGGTGGTCCACCCAACCTCCAGAGCCGGTCTGGACGACTTGGAGAAGATAAAATTCTTGACCCTATCGGGATTCGAACTCCGACTCCTTGGTCGTCCAGCCCGTAGCCTAGCCGCTACATTTAATGTTTTCCGGCTCCTCTAGTAGTAGTAGTAGTAGTAGTAGTAGTAGTAGTAGTAGTAGTAGTAGTAGTGGTAGTAGTAGTAGCAGCAGTTAAACAACGGTAACATCTCAATTTAAAACATCTGAAAAATTTATCTTGAAGATGGAATAAATATTTTAAGCTATGAAAGACTTGACCGCCTAGTCATATCACGTGCTTACGATTTAATATATTCCCGAAAACGGGTTTTAAGTCGACTTCAGCATAGCAGGGAACGCATGTAGCTACAGCTCTCGGACCAATTTTTCTGTATTTTAACTCCTACTGCGGCACAATGCTACTGTTCTATTACAAAGGCAACAAAGGGACATCAAACGACATGAATCGTTAAGAACACTAAAAGTAAGTAACCCAATAATTTTGTCACGTGATTGAGTCACTATAGACGGGTTTTAGATTGATGATCGGGTTTACTCGACTCCTTGATACAGCGTGTGACTACATTTTACAGTACACTGTGAAACATGCAGTGTTGTCTTCACTAGTCGTTGCTCCGTAGCGACTTCCAACGGCAGACTTTCCCCTTCCTTTGAGCACCCGATCTATCCCCTTGCCTCTACTAAAAGTTTCTAACAGCCACAGCTCGCAGCCACTGAACCCCAGCAGTTCACTGACTAAATCAGTTACTAAACAACTAACTGAAATCTGCTGACTGAATTAACTGCTCTGTTGGCACGGACCGCACATAAAACTCAGCTACTCTCTTGCCGTTTACTGGCCGTTGCTAGTAACGGCCGTTGTTTAGTTGTTTGTTTCGCGGTCGTTTCCTAAACATGCCACAGTGCTATAAAGTGGGTCATTAAGAGTTACTATTTGAGCTGGCAGGGAATTTACGGATATTATAAACAAATAAATTAACATATTGTCACGTGTTGGGTGTTTGTAACGCGACAAATAACTTTACGTCGTATTGAATGTAGCGAATTGATCCCACATTCGCTCGTACACTTATACAATTCACACTTACACAATTACTGTCATCGGCAGTATCACAGTTAGTTCCTCTGCTCTCGGCGACTGCTAGACTTCAACTGCACTCCGCGACTTCACGATCCACACTGTCACTCCTGATCACGCACTCTGGCTCACATAATGCTCAGCCGGCTTTTTATACCGTTCCCTGTTACCTCGTGTTACCAGCGTTGTCCCCTGTTACGTCACAGTGGGAAGTGCTGTTATGTCACCGCGGGGGACAGAGCGGAGTGTTGACTGGCCTGTTACAGTAGCAGCGACAGCCCTCCGATGTTGTTACGTCACCGCTGGCGAGGGAGGAGGTGTCCTGCATAGCGCAACACTTCATAATATTACCAAAATCCATTATATCCATCACCTCGTCCAGTCCAGACAGGAGAGTTCTGGTAATGGGGGATTTTGGAAGGGGCTAGGTTTGGCTGAGGGCATCAGAAGAGTGGTTGCTGGGGTCTTGGGCTTTCAGAAGAAGCTCTCCAAGGTACTACGTGTAAATTGTAAAAAAGCAGAAGTATATGAGGGGAACCTCTCTGTTTGTAAGAGCTGAGGTTTTCACGGCGGTCACTATGAACCATGCCGTCTTCTGGGATGTTGTTCCGTGTAAATCTTGTTTAAACCGAAGTTTCAGAGGAACATATTTCCTCCATCTTCAGGGTACAAAAATCCGCGAGCGAGGAAACAGCGTGAGCAGGTTTGCACAAGATCTACACGGCGCCACATCCCAGAAGGCAGCATTGTTCGTCCCTGTGTTGGTTGTTTATTAAATGTCTTACAATATTTGCTACAAAAAGGAAGGATGTGGGTGGAAGTCGTCGTCGGCTAATTTCAGGTAATACACCTGTATGATGGGAGGAAATGAGGATCAAATCCTTCGTCAGGATATTTGATGTCCAGGCCAAGATTCGAACCCAGCATTTCCAGGATACAAGTCTGAAAATTTTACAGACTCAACCAAGTTTATCGACAAAATATAGTTATGTAGGTGATTGTTGTTTTCGAGAAAAAAAAAATCTGCCTCGAAATGATTTCTGAACCGGTGGCAGCAGCCTCTTCTGAAATGTCGGTAATCATCTCTCAGAGTAGAGTGCGTCATAATCCAGGAAACTGCATTTTTTCATTTTCACCTCAGTGAAAACCTCAAATATCCTCGTCTACTTGTTTTAAGGGAGCATAAAAGTGGAACAGATGCACTCTTAAAATACAAAAAGCTAGCAGAAGGGCGATATATAAAATACGGGCTGCGCATTACACAGAAAATAGGTCCCTGGCCTGCAGTAACACACAACTGCGAAGTAGGTACCATTGATAATGTACGACACAACTCAATACCTCCAGAGTCCTCACAGTCCGATCATACACAACTTGTACATATACGATTACTGCCCGCGACTGTTAACTTGGGCCCTGCATTGCTTCCCACTTGGTGCGCAAAGCATCGCTGTACGGCTTACCAGGTGCCATATACTGCCAAGTGTACGGTGTTTGGTTTCCTAATTGGATTCTTTTAGACACTTACACTCATAACTACAAATAACTACGACAGTCCCTGTGAGTTTTTCCAAAGATCAATGTAACTACAGCACATATAAAGTCTTCTCAGTCCTCTCTAGCCGTTGCTTGGTAGCGGCTTCCAACGGCGGGCGTTCCCTTCTTCTGTTTTACCGAACTGTCTCCGGCCTCAACTATCAGCTTCTCACTTCTCATAACTGTAACTCTTAATTGACTCAAATAACTCAGCTAACTTCGTTGGTGTCTCCACCTTATCGTGGTGAGGGGGTTTGAGTATGCCAAGGACCCTGAGAGCTATACCAGCGGTATCGTAGCTACTGGCAGGGCCTCCCTTGCTGGACAGGTCAAAGGGTAGGCATCAGACGAAGAGAGACACCAAAAACTGATGCCGGAAGCAGCGTCATCAGCAGCGACTTGAAGCACAGAGCAAATGATGCTCGAGATGGTTCAAGTTCGTATAGCAACAGGCGTGACCAGAGTGGTTTGAACGGCAGTTGTACTGCGATGTGGAAAGCAAATGGAAAAACTACCACATTACAGATTACTGATGAATGAATGAACTTAACTCAAAACGTCAAAGTTACGTTACGACCGACTATCAGTCGGCCAGTCTGTCTTGGAATAAAGCATCCATCTGGGACTTGAGACCAGATTTTTATTACTGTTAGACAGTTGCGGGTTTGTTGATGTCGAGCGCCCTCTCTGAAAAGAAAACGGGTCTGTCGTCTACAATTGCTGCTGCTTCTCGCCAGCGCAGTCATTCTGAGGTCAGAGTCATCCGGGACTCGTGACCATATTTTACTGTCTCAGATTCGAGGCTCTCCAACGTGGAGGGCCACGTCTCAGTATTTATATCCCCCAGGGCACTGAGTTCCCTTTTCGTCGCCTCATTCGACTCGCAGGGCCACGGTGGGGGTATTCGAACTTGTTCCCATCCTGGATGAAACTCTCAACTGGTCGGTCTGTTAAATTCCTGTTGGCCTTCGTCAGCACAGTTATTCTTGTCCACAAAGCTAATCCCTAGCAACGGCTGTTGTTCTGTCGCCTGTTTACACAGCTGTTACTTGGCAATGGGTCTACATGTCACAAAATGCACAAAAGTCTTCGGTGTAGCTTCGTGGCTCCTGACTGAAACACCTTCTATTCCATGTCCTCTTACGAACTAAACATATATTTCGGCTACGCAGGGGGCAGCATCACGTATATAAGGTCCACGTAAATTGTTATATTGTGTTCAGCATGTCTCAGCCCGTGAGGGATGTACGTGTAATTTCGTTTTTATTTTTACTTAAACCAATTATTTTGTTAAAATATTATTAAAACTACTGAAATGATACAGAAAGTTGTACGTGTACCGTGGCACTCTTCGTATGTTCCGCTTTTTGTAAAGGTGTTTATTTTGTGTGTCCTGACTTCCTGCATTGTGCATACATACATATACGTTATACAGAGTGCAACTAAAATGTGTGGACAACAGTTGGGCACGAGTTCCAGATAAAAAACATGAAAAAATGTCCATATCAACATGTGACCAGAAACATTTAATTTGGGAGTTATAACTGAATGAGTACATTTCTAATAAGTACAAAAAGAGCCTCCGTGAGATTCAGTACAATCCTTGACACATCTCATCATGGAGCCCCGTATCCGCGCAAAGATGCCAGGGCAGTTGCCGATAGTCTGATAGGCACCCACAGTGCGATGGTGAAGTGCCTTTTCGTTGTCAACAGCAGCCGCATAGATAAGGGATTTTCAAGAGTTTCCACAGGAAAAAATCCAGATGATTCAAATCTGGCGTGGAGCGCGGGGCCATGCAGTGGGTCCTCCTATACGTATCCATCCGTCACGATATGTGTTACTGAGAACATCTGGCGCAACGCGGCTAAAATGTGCTGGAGGGCCACAATGCAAGTACCACATTCATGCTCTGACTTCAAAGGGTATAAGTTCCAGTAGCTTTGGCAGATCATATAGGAGGAAATGTCGGTAGTGGTTGCCTGTAAGCCGACGTGGCAAAACATGCGGTTCTGCCAAACAGTCACCAATATCAATGCTGATAACAGCACCTGAATATCACAGGAATATTCTTTCAGCTACAACTCACGAAATAAATGTTTCTAGTAATATGTTTTTATGCATATTTTCTCTTATTTTGGTTATGCAATACTCGTGCCCAAAAATTGTCCACGCCTTTCAGTTACACCCTGTATAATTTATCTAATATATATTTTGTTTAGTGTCTGTGCTTTATCATTGTGCATAATTGTAATTGCGTGCATTTAGGTCGTCTAATTGTGTGTGCGGACACGATGTAGCGTTGTGTGTGTATATGGTTGTGCGAGGATATGTGCTGCTGTCTGGTGTATGTCCAGAATACTGGGTTGTCAGTATCGGTTTCATTCATGTGTAGCTTACCTATTCTATATAAAATCAGTGCTATCTTATGCCTCTGAGACCTGGCCACTGTCAAGATCAGATGAAAGATTGTTAAGTATATTTGAAAGGAGGATCCTGAGATATATCTTTGGACCAGTGGAAGACAATGGAATATGGAGGAAGAGGTATAACCATGAGCTATACAAACTACTTAATGAACCAGACATTATTGGATTTATAAAGGTGAAAAGGCTTGAATGGGCTGGACACATAATACGTGCCAGCGAGAATAGAACCATCAAGAAAATGCTTAATACTAAACCAGAAAGAAATAGGAAAGTGGGAAGACCAAGATTGAGATGGGAAGAATATGTGTGGCAGGACATAAGAATTCTGGGTGTAAAGAACTGGAGGAATGTAGCATCGAATGGAGAAGAATGGCGAGCAATCCTGAGGAAGGCCAGGGCTCACAAAGGGCTGTCGTGCCAGTGATGATGAATATATACACGTATACGATATACAGTATTTATACATTTCTACCGCCTCTGTAGTCTAGTGGTCACAGTTCCTGGCTACAGATTCAGAAGTCCCGAGTTCGATTCCCGGCGCTACCAGATTTTCTGAGAAGTAGTGGGTCTGGTACGGGGTACACTCGGCCTCGTGAGGATAACTGAGGAGCTACTTGAATCGAAAAGTAGCGGTTGCGGTCTAGAAAACCGAGATGAACGGCCGTGGGGATCCGTTGCGCTCACTACATGACACCCTCTATCCGCAAAAGTTGGCACTAACTTCGCCGACAAGAGACAGTCGCTCGGTCTGTATACTTCGCTTGCAGACTACAGGCCAGGAAGTTGTTTTTATTTTTATGCAGTTCTATTATCCGGAGTTTGTATTGTTCTTCCCTGTATCTTGTGTTGAATGTTCCCCTTGTCTATTCTGCGTATTTCAGCTAGAAGTCTAGGCATTTGATAAACGCCGCTTCTGCTCTGTCAGGTCTTCACATGTTTTGTGTTGTGTTCCGTGTGCGGAAAGATACAAGTATTTCTATCTCTCCGTCGTGGAAGAGGACTCTGATTTCGTCCCAGTAGCAGGTTGAACATATCCTTTCAGACGCGTAATCAGAGGGATCCTAGCACGGTTGAAAAGTCACGAGCTATTTTCCTTTTGAAAGGAAAGAAGCTATTGCAGATGTAACTCTCAGATATGGAGTTGGAACGAAGTGTACAGCATCGCCATTCAGACAAGTTTTAAAACTGTTACTGCTACTTCCTATGACTCGCGAACCATAATTTAGGAACTACTGCTGTTAAGTGTTCCAGCTTGCATCATTCATGTGAGGTGCAAGTCTGTAAGCAATTGTGTGCATAAAAGCTTGCTTAGTAACGACACGGGAGGTAAAGTCTGTTTCTAACATTCTGGTCTCTTTCAAGTGTTATTTGCACGAAGTGAACGTATAATAGCGAAGTCATGTCGGTCCGTCTAAATGCCTCATTTGTGAAAATTACTCGGCGGTGTTCAAGTGCATTTTGTACTGAGTTATGAATGTTATCAGTTGACTGGCAAATTGGATGTTTCCATTCTCAGTTACCGGTAGGGGGGGGGGGTATTTGGATAGCCGAACCAAGTTTTGTGAAAATAAATTTGAGGTTCTCACAGCGGTGACTAAGAAGATTATTATCTTCTGGGAAATAACGTCATCTATTCTGGCAGATGTTTACAAACGTTGTACACAAAGGTCGGATAGAAGCCAAGCAAGCAAACGCCAAGAAGTTAAGAGCAATTTAGGCTGTTAAGTTCCCAAGAAACGTCGGTGGTCTAATATACTCCTCGGCGTCACACACCAGAAAATCGCTCACTTATATTTCATTATATTTGTCAAATATGGATCTTCGTGCAAAGAATAATGTCACGTGTAAGGGGTTTGCGTGACTAATAATAATGGGCTCTGGAGTTGATGATTGTGTTTCCTGGCACGTCTTTACAATTACACTCAATTATAAAAGCTCACACATTGAACTTCTGAACGTCTGACTGACGAATCTCTATGAAGAATCCCGGACCGAGATCTCTGATTCAAAGTCACATTGCGACTGACGGTCAGTCAGACAGTCAGTCAGCCAGTAGGTCTTGGTATCGAGCCCTGTGTGGGGCTCATGACCAGATATTTATTACTGATGAACATTACGGTTTTTTTTGTGGGGCGTCCTCACTGACGAGAGGACGGGTCTGTCTTATTTACATGCTACTGGCCCTTGCCAGCGCAGTCCTCTTCTCGGGTCCGAGTCCCTTGGGACTCGCGACCGTATTTTACTTCCCTTTTCGTCGCCTCAATAGAGGACACCTCTTGCGAAGGTTCGAGTTCACGTGTTCAGCAATCCGTTGCTTCGGGAACGCTCCTTATAGAATACATCGGTAACAGGTTTCGTTTCATCCGTTGTTACTCAACTCTTCGTTGCTAGAGTTTTTTCTTGAGCAACGGCCTGTTGTTATTCATTTGTCGCTGTGGGAACTCAACAATTGTCAAGTATTCGTTGTCGCGGAAATAGCATGTTACATTATAATAAAAAAAATAGACTATACCTATCTATAACTCACACTGGAAGTTTTCAGTATGGTTCATACTGATGTTAGATGTTCAAAACAGAATAATCATATCTGAATCGGCAGTGTGGTTCCTGCCATGAGATTAGCTGTGCAACCGTAGATTTGCCTCATGAAGGCCAAAGATAACACAGAATGTACGTAAAGAGTACGTATAGTCACTGGAGGATGCCTTTCGGCCCGTAAGGCGCTAGTTTCCACATAATTTCCCGAAAATCCTGCATATACATTTGGTGTAGTGAACACTGGACAGTAGATTAGATATACACGGTATGCCTGTAGTGTGCCCTGCTCCTGTCTTTAAGTTATTGCTTTTCATTGTCCCTCTATTATACAAAAAATAAACTGTAACATACTACAATCGCATCAGTTGCAATGAGTTCGCGGGAATAACGACAGAAGCGCCACTTGACGGCTTTCCGGCTGCTGTAGGCAAGCTGAAATGTAAATTTCTCTTTGCATCAGGTGCAACGAATTCACGGGGATGGCGCTAATTTACGGCTTTATGGTGGCTGCAGACATGCCTATCTGTTGCGAATGCGCGCTACGAGTACAGAGAAATTTGAAGATCTTTATCGAATTAGAGACAATCCGTTGAATGGTTCTGGAGTGGTTCCTTATTTTTTAGGAATTTATCACCAGGATATCAACAATTATAATACTGGTATGCAGTCTATAAAAATTGTATAATCTACAAACCAAAAAGGAAATAATAAAAAAGGATCTCATTCAAGAAAATATGCGTGAAAAAAATAATTAAATTACAGAGCTTTCCTAGTCTAATATATTAATAGAATCTGAAAAACAAAAATACGATCAATAATCCCAAACGATGTAAGATTTGAGGCTTTCACGGCGGTGACTATGAAGAAAGCAGTCTTCTGGGATTTGACACCGTGTATATGTGGTGTTAACCGACGTTTCGGAGGAACGTATCGCCTCCATCTTCAGGGTAGAAGAAAAAATATATAAGAATTCTGCAAGCAAAGAGACCGTGAGAACCGGTAAAAGCAGGAGGCGATACGTTCCTCCGAAGCGTCGGTTAACACCACATATACACGGTGCCAAATCCCAGAAGACTGCTTTCTTCAATCCCAAACGATATTTACATGTACATATAAATCCTGATCTAACATAACTGCATATAACAATTTTAGAGAAACTCCATTATAAGTTATCTTAACACAAGGAGACTCTTTACGTAGGAGCAGAATCACATTGTACATAAAAGGTTCAAATTATTCTATAAATCATTTTACATCATATATGACATTTTGTAATATGTATCCATAAGAGTTACGATTCAGTATTCTATGGCTTTATATATTGTATCGCCTGATGATGGCTCCGTGAGAGCCGAAACGTCTTGCGTAGCTGTGCCACAAATTAAATAAACTCAGTTGACACAAATATGGAGGTGAGTTGTTTATTTGATTCGTTTGTTGACGGATATATAAAAATGAATATAATAATCCAAAATCTTAATAGCACGAAATCATAACAGATGTAGTCAGAACCAGTCGATAGTTGAAAGTAACATGAAGTACACGTAGGCATCAAAACTCAGATCAACGCAGTAAGGTCGGAAGTGTATCCAGCACTCGAAACTTCGTGTGTGTTAGAAAAACCTCAGATAATGGATATGCCCCAAGTAATTTTGGTGTAAGAAACAAACCATAACCATCATCCGTCACTCCCGGACCATTCATGTTTTCGAAAGTCCAACCATGCCTGTGTTCTAAGCCTATCAAACTATAATTAACCAATTTATAGCATAAACTCCCTTGCATTAACGTGAAAATCTGTTTCGGCTTATCAGCGAATTTCAAAATTTTCGATTACCTCAACTTATATCATTTGTCATATCGGGTAATCCTACTCTTTAGAGCCGGGATAGCTTAGTCGACATAGCAACGGGCTACGGGCTGGACAACTTCGGTTCGATTCCTGGCAGAGGTAAGATACTTCTCCATAAATTCTAGACAGACACTGAGGCCCACCCATACTCATATCCAATGGGTGTCGGTGCCTCTTTCCCTGGGAGTAAAGCGGAAGGAGCGTGGATCTAACAACTCATTTCCATCTAGCATTGAGATCAAGAATGGAGGAGCTATACCTCAACTTCCGGGTCTACACGGCATAATATTTCATTAATTAGGCAAAAATTTGGCTCTATTTAGATAGGCAAACGAAATCCCTATACTCTAACAATCTTCATGGAGCTAATCCCTTCTTGAGAAGCCGCCAGTTGTGCAACTAATCAAGAATTTCCGAAGATTTTATGAAACACAAAGTTCGTTACCGTGCTCACAATATGCATCCACTGGCCCCTATTCTGAGCCAGATCAATCAAGTCGAGCCACACCATCCTATCTCTCAAGATCCATTTTAATATTATCCACCTACCTACGTCTTCGTCTTCTTAGTTGTCTCTTTCTTTCACGCTTTCCCATCAAAATCCTATATATATTCCTCTTCGTTCCCATTCATGTTACATGCACTACCCATCTCATCCTTCTTGAGTTGATCATTCTAATTATACTTGGCGAAGGGTACAAGTTACATAACTCTGACAAAAATATTTAAGCAAATGTTTAAATGACTCAATCTATATAAAATAGTTAATAAACAAGCATTTGCTTGCGTAGCCGGAACATTCTAGACTCTCATTCCGGAGATGATGCATTTGAATTTCGGCTAGCCTGAGGCTTGTCGTGGTTTTCTTTTCTCACTCCCTCCAATCAAAATGTTGGGGTAGTACAAAAATGAGGTCACAGACAAACCATTTCCATTTCATCGGTCATCATGCCATTCTATGCTTTATGGTATAGCTACTGAGACTGTCGTAAATTAATCCATAAAAAGCAATATTTGAAGCCTCTGTTGAAGAACAATCTTTGCAGAAATTAAGATAAAGTTACATTAATTTGACGCAAAAAGCTCAATGTGAAATCCAAATAAAGTAAATGTTAAGGAGATTTGGAGTTGTTAATTAGATTTCCCTGTAATCAGATCACTCGTAATTTTATGTTAAATTTCATTAAGCAATCAGATTTGCATATCTACTAAAAGAAGAAAGTCGAATGATACAAGAACATCTTGTTACTATGTCTGACGTAATAATTTCAATGAAATATCTGACCTTTATACTTACAATCCCTGACTATTCATTGGATTATACTATCCATTCGTCACTGGAGACTTATGTGGATTAGACGGCATCTTGGGCTCAATGGTAAGACCTCCTTTGAATAGAGGCGAGACAAGACGTACTAAGAATGGCGAGTCCCTTCCTCAGAAGTGGCACTTAGTACGTAAAGGAAAGGATTCGTATCCACGGCTATATTTACGTATCATCTGCTCAGCTCCCATTTCGTGTCACACC